>NC_084580.2:4747500-4820000 GCF_033978685.3 Nerophis lumbriciformis
TAGGCTTAGGTTTTAGCAGATTTTCCGTATTTTTCCTACAGACAGCATTTGGTGACCTCAAACAACAAGACTATGAATTGATTCACACTGGTTTTCGCCTTTTGAAGGGTACTGGAAAAACTGGAAAATTGATATTGAAAGTCCTTACAAAGTGTTTGAATTTGGCCATGGGAAAGGTGTACAAACCCTGTAAATGAATCTTGATATTGATCATGATCTTGCATCGTCTCTCTGTCAATTCTATTGTGCTTTACAGAAATGGCTTCGTTTAAACCTACAAAAATTCCTGTCTATCCAAAACTTGGAGAAAAAGTCACACAGGATACACTGTATTGGAAAAACTACAAGGTGAGTGTCTCCAGGTCTGTTAAAATTGACAAAACGACTGCAATGCACCATTGTAGTGTTTTATATTTGGTTTTCAGTTGTGATCCTTTTCTTTTCTCCAATAGGCTCCAGTCCAGATAAAAGAATTTGGATCTGTCACTAATATTGACTACTCCCCTGTCGCCCCACATAACTTTGCTGTCACAGCATTCACACGGGTAAGCAGACTTGCACAGTATTTTTAAATTATCCCTGTACTGCAATATTTACTGTAGTGTTTTAATTCTGTCATCTAGGGGTGTAAGGGTACACAAAAATTTCGGTTCGGTACGTACCTCGGTTTGGAGGTCACGGGTCGGTTAATTTTCGGTACAGTAAGAAAACAACAAAATATAAATTTTTTGGTTATTTATTTACCAAATTTGTAAACAATGGCATAACATACATACCGGTATACACACAGGGTCCATTGCCAGGGTTAATGTGGTCAACATATATAAAATAAAAACTAAATAAGATAAGGCTCAGAATGGTTTCTTAACAAAACTTTTCTACATATAAAGTGCTTTTTTTGATTGATTGATTGAGACTTTTATTAGTAGATTGCACAGTACAGTACATATTCCGTACAATTGACCACTAAATGGTAACACCCCAATACGTTTTTCAACTTGTTTAAGTCGGGGTCGACGTTAATCACAATTAAACTGCTTCAAATTGTTGCTCAGATTAAATACAATGACAAAATGTTCTTCTACATATTAAAAGTGCAACATTAAACAGTTTCAAGTCAACTCAGCCTCAGATTAACTTTTCTTCCCCCCCCAGCCTGGCTAACTTGGCAGTAAGAGGTGGGAGCTGTGTTTGCTCGTTTTTATCTTTGTTGAAGCGATGTTCACTTGGGGGTGGTGCCGCTTCAAATGGGTTAGCATGTTTGACGTGTTGGCAGAAGCCTGCCTTACCGCTGCTGAACAATGTCGGCAAACCTCCGTCCTCCATTGTCGTATCGCACCGCGCAGCCGAAGTGTTCCCAAACGGGAGATCTCAAAGGGGAACATTATCACAATTTCAGAAGGGTTAAAACCATTAAAAATCAGTTCCCAGTGGCTTATTTTATTTTTCGAAGTTTTTTTCAAAATTTTACCCATCACGCAATATCCCTAAAAAAAGCTTCAAAGTGCCTTATTTTAACCATCGTTATATACACCCGTCCATTTTCCTGTGACGTCACACAGTGATGCCAATACAAACAAACATGGCGGATAGAACAGCAAGGTATAGCGACATTAGCTCGGATTCAGACTCGGATTTCAGCGGCTTAAGCGATTCAACAGATTACGCATGTATTGAAACGGATGGTTGTAGTGTGGAGGCAGGTAGCGAAAACGAAATTGAAGAAGAAACTGAAGCTATTGAGCTGTATCGGTTTGAACCGTATGCAAGCGAAACCGACGAAAACGACACGACAGCCAGCGACACGGGAGAAAGCGAGGACGAATTCGGCGATCGCCTTCTAACCAACAATTGGTATGTATTTGTTTGGCATTAAAGGAAACTAACAACTATGAACTAGGTTTCCAGCATATGAAATACATTTGGCAACAACATGCACTTTGAGAGTGCAGACAGCCCATTTCAGGCGCGCTAAGAACATATATTTTTCCACGATTTCAGCACTCAGGTTAACCATACCTAGATAGACACAAAATACTGCATTACACAAGACTACCCGAATGTACTCGAATGATTGAAAAAAATAAATGTTTTTAAGCTAAATTATTGGTAAACACAGTTTATGTATAATAATTTACGTAAAACTGCGAGTAATGAATAAAGTTTTCATCAATTAATATATTCTGTAGACATACCCTCACCCGCTCTCTTTTCCTGAAAGCTGATCTGTCCAGTTTTGGAGTTGATGTCAGCATCTGCTTTGAGTGTCGCAGGATTCCACACACTCTTGCCATCTCTGTCGTAGCATAGCTTTCGTCGGTAAAGTGTGCGGAACAAACGACTTTTCGTCGGCTTTCCCCACAGCTTCGTATTATGAACAAATTTCGTCCAATTTCTTGCCACTTTCGCATCTTTGGACCACTGGTGCAACTTGAATCCGTCCCTGTTCGTGTTGTTACACCCTCTGACAACACACCGACGAAAGTGAGAAAATGGCGGATTGCTTCCCGATGTGACGTCACAACGTGACGTCATCGCTCCGAGGGCGAATAATAGAAAGGCGTTTAATTCGCCAAAATTCACCCATTTAGAGTTCGGAAATCGGTTAAAAAAATATATGGTCTTTTTTCTGCAACATCAAGGTATATATTAACACTTACATAGGTCTGGTGATAATGTTCCCCTTTAAGGCAGGAGGGTCTTCCAGCTATGGCTTTTACATGTTGTCCTAGCCCGGTCGTTGCTAGCATGCCGTATGTTGTGCCTCAGTGTGCATTGTTTACACAACGTGCGCTACGCTACTTAATATGTCCGTGTGGAAACTCGTTCGGTACACCTTCGAACCGAACCGAAACCCCCGTACCGAAACGGTACAAATACACGTACCGTTACACCCCTACTGTCATCACTGTTATGCTATGTGGGATTATTTTACATGTAGATTTTTTTTTCTAACACAGATCCACATTTATAGCCCGTTGTCCCAAGAACCAGTGAAGACATTCACAAGGTTTAAGGACACCGCATACTGCGGGAGATTCCGTTCAGATGGTCAGCTGCTCGTTGCGGGATGTGAAGACTCAGTTGTGAGGCTATTCGATGTCAGCGGCAGGGTACCCCTCAGGATGTTCAGAGGACACACAAAGTAGGTATCTTGAAATTATAATCCCCATAAATTAGACAAACTTTAGACAAATAAATGAATACATTTATCTAATAAATAATTAGATAAATGCCTCATGCTGTGGTTGTTTGTAACTGTTATAACGCATCGATTAGTTTCCGCTGCGATAATACTGCCCTTGTTTAGTACTAACATTTCTCAAATGTTGGCAGTTCTGTAATATTGTCTCATTTTACTATTACAATTTATATTATGTCTATTATGTTTAACGGGTTTTACTGCACACAGAAAGCCAGTTGAATGATGAAATCTTGAGTGATCCATCGACTGAATTGAATGTTGATCTTAAGACTCTGACAACATTTAAGATGTACAAGCTTTTCAACCTCTATAATGACTGTGGACCAATTGTGAGCTTTATCGCCATGTCATTTTAAAACTTTTAGAGCTGTACACGTGACGGACTTCACTGCAAACCAGTACCAGATCCTCACCGGATCTGACGACAACACCTGTCGGCTTTGGGACATCCCAAATGCGGTTGAGCTCAACAGCTACAAAGAACACACAGATTACGTTCGCTGTGGTGTCACAAGTAAACTCAGTAGAGATCTCTTCATTACAGGTGGGTATAGTGCTGTTACTGCTGCTGCGTATACATTGTTTGGATAACTTGGAACAAGAGAAGTATTGTAAAAAAAAAAAAAAAAAATACAAAATATGTTTTCTACCCTTAGGCTCATACGATCACACTCTCAAATTGTTTGATGCCAGGGTGGAAAAGTCTGTAATGACTATGGACCACGGCCAGCCAATAGAAAGTCTACTTCTTTACCCTTCTGAGGGACTCCTTGTCTCAGCAGGTATCTATCTCCAGATTATATTTTTAATTCAAAGATATTTAATGATGGTATTGTGTATTATCAATAGGCCTGGGCCGATATTCGATAGGTCAATTAAACGAATGATAAATGAAAATTAAGTCGGCAAGTTTTCTAGCGTCGATAAATGTTTACGGACTTCTAGAGCATTCACGCTTTTCATTGGTTTCAGCAGTTGTGTGTTTATGTAAAGAAGGGGGTGAAGTCCTCTTGTCCTTCATTAAGTGTCTTTGACTCTTTGTGCGGTGAGGCGGGGCAGTTGGCCCGATAGCATCATACTTATATTATATCTATTATGCTTAACAGGTTTCACTGCACACAGAAAGCCTGTTGAATGATGAAATCTTGAGTGATCCATCGACTGAATTGAATGTTGATCTTAAGACTCTGACAACATGACAAACACATGTCAGGGTTTCCCCTTAATGTTACTAAACGCGGCGCACCACCATAGCAAAATCATATATACGTTGTTTTTGTTTAAATGTATAGCTAAATTAGAGTACTGTATTTTTCAGATCAAAGGGTGCACCGGATTATAAGGCGCACTGCTGATGAGCGGGTCGATTGCAGGTCTATTTTCATACAAAAGGTGCACCGGATTATAAAACGCATTAAAGTAGTTATGATTTGATTTGACTAATGATTTAATTAATTATTATTATGATTTTTGTACTTGTAAAACACTTCCTTGTGGTCTATATAACATGTAATGATGGTTCTTTGGTCAAAATATTGCATAGATTATGTTTTACAGACCATCTTCAAGCCGCTTTCTGACCCTCTCCCCAGGACGAGCCGTTTTGTGGGCGGTCTTATTTACTGTACATGACTCCACTTCAACAACATCTTCTCCCCGTCATCTTTGTTGTACAGTTGTAGCGTGTAAGGACAGGATTTTTTTGTGCTACTAATTTTTTTCATTTAGTAGCACCGTGCCATCTTAAAAGTATGCCTGCTGTTTCACTGTTATCATGCTAATGTTGGCATGTTAATGTTTTATGTTAGCATTTTTACCTAGTTTCGTATTTTTTAACCTAGCAAACATGTATTTTGTTACTTGCCACCATCTTAGAAGTATGTTTGATCTTCACCTGTGAGCGTGTTAATGTTAGCAAGCTAAAGTTATTTCGAGACTTTTAGCTAATATTGTACATTGTAAACTTAATAATCATAGATTTTGTTACTTGGCGCCATGTTACACGTATGCTAGCTGTTCCCCTCTTAGCATACTGAGTTTATATGCCAGCATTTTGGCTAAACTGATAAATTTACAGCTAAACTAAATTGATTGTTACTATGTAACCCTTAAAGTTTGCTAACTCTCGTAACTATACCAACGTTTAGTATTTCAAGATTCATACTACATACTTTTGCTCGTCACTTCTCAAATATTTTTAACCTTTAATCTATTTAAACTTTCAGACCATTTCTACATTCCACTAGTATTTCAGTTTAGCGTCAGCTTTTCAACATTCAAACACTCTCAGCGTTTTAAACGATTTCAACATTGAAACCATTTCTACATTCATCCTACATTCCATTAGCATTTCAGTTCAGCGTCACCTCTTCAACATTCTAACCATTTCAACATTCTAACCATTTCAACATTCAATCTATTCTTACATTCATACTACTCTGTCAGCATTTCAGACCAACTTCAGCATTGGAGCATTCACACGCAATTCCTTCAGGAATTGCCTCATCTAGTTATTATTATTATTATTCCTCCACAGATTTTGGCGCGCTCTGCCTTCAACATTTTTCATCCGATTCAAACCGTTTCAGCTTCAGACTATTCAACCTATTCAGGAATTGCGGGCTTTCAAAGATACATTTCAAGAATTCCCGGTTTTCCAGGAAATTCCAGGACATTCTTTATGTAAATGGCACATTTAAAAATGCTGATTATTTGCTTTCCTCAGGGGGGCGCTATGTCAAAGTGTGGGATCTTCTCAAAGGTGGTCAGCCTCTGGTGTCATTGCGAAACCATCACAAAACTGTCACCTGTGTGTGTCTGAGCAGCAGTGGCCAAAGGCTACTGTCAGCCTCTTTGGACAGGTATGTAAACAGTTATGCCCAACACTCAATGATACTACACTATGATCCTAAAAAGCCTGTCTTGATCCAACATCATTAGGCATTTTTAAGAGCCCTCTGATCTAATATATTTTTCTATGCAGGCACGTGAAGGTGTACAACACCAGCAACTACAAAGTGGTGCACAACTTTGACTATGCTACCTCCATCCTCAGTCTGGCTTTAGCTGTAAGGAAATGAAAAAAAAAGTAATATCTCTCATAGTTCTTTTTGGCTTACTGTGACCATAAATTATTATTTTTATTTTTCAGCCAGAGGATGAGACTATTGTTGTGGGTATGACCAGCGGTATTCTGAGCATCAAGAACAGGAAAAACCCTGAAGAGTCAAATAAGGTTTCAGGTCAACGGAGGCGGCGACCATCATACCGTGTGTTTGTGAAAGGAAAGAACTATGCCCCTAAACAAGTAAGGAAGCCGAAAGCAGTCTGTTTTTTTAAACGGGACCTATGATGATTCTAATCTACATTAAGATGATGAAAAGGAATCACATTGTAAATTTCAGGCAGCAGCCAGGGTTTGTACTTGTAAGTACGGTGGTCAATCTGTGACATCACAAATGACACACTGTTTAAAAACAACAACTCCAAAACTGCAAGCTGACGCCAAATGTATGAACTTTATGATTTGACGCTTTGGTATTACCACTAGAATCCAACATTGTGACAACAACATTCATAAGTCAGAAAATGGTACAATCTTCATAAGTCCCTTTTAATGATAGTTGACTTCCAAGTTGTTTAAATGTTTTTCTTTTTAAAGTAACAACGTGATTTATGTCATTACTAATTCAAACTGTTGCAGTCTTGATCCATTATACCAGTGGTTCTTGAAGTACAACTTCAGAAAACACTTGGCTCTCTAAGTACCAACAGCGACCAACATTTCAAACACAGTAAATATTAATTAAAACAAGGCTTATGTTTTATTTAAAGCCCTACTTAAGAACTTTAATTTTTGGTTGATTTTGGCGGCGCCAGTGGACCAAAGCGGTAGTGTTTTGCCAGAAGAAGACCGCATTTCCGATGAGGACTTGCGTATATTGCGTCAAACTGACAACATGTCCGCTGTAATATTAGCACAGATTACAAATATTATGTCTAATGGCTGTGCTGATGTTGAATAGCAGACACTAACAAGAAATGATCTTGGTTTGCGCTACAAACATGACGCTACTACCAAGAATGTATCAGGGCGGGTACAAGTCCGAAGCAAAGAAAGACTGGCGGGAGACTTTTTTCGAAGGAAGTAGTGTGGAACCGCGAACGATCAAGCTGTTGGCTATTTATTGCTAGCACGCAAATTTCCGGTAGCTAACATTAGCTTTATCATTTTGATTTGAGCATCAAAAGTTACTTACTAGTTTAGCAGGAACAGAGCCAAGGTAGCATCGGCTAAAAATCCCTTTTTATCTTTGATCTCACGTCAGCGAGTGAAAGCAGAGGCAATGTTGATCCCTGACTGTCCTTTTATGTAGGCTCCGTTTTTCTTTTTTTTTCCCCCTCAGGCAAACCTTTTTGTTTCTTTGGTTGTTTTGGGCCTTCGGCCAAGATAGCAGTGATTGCTCATAGGCTTTCTACTTCTTCTTTTAGTTTTTAGAGGTGCCATTCAACTGGTCGTAAGTCAATGTATCATCCCAAAAGTTCTGAAAATATTTTTATGAAGGTTGAAAAGTTACTTAGTGCTGCTTTAACAAGTATATATAATATTTTTGACCACTGTAACATTACACACAGTTTGAACAGTAACACTGTTTGAGTATTTAATAATGTAATTATTTGGTGTACCACTAAATGGAGGCCACGCACACTTACCATAGTTCAAGAATCACTGCATTATGCATATTTTTTAATTGTCACTTTAACATTCTTAACTGCCACACAAGTATTAATGAAGGTAACCAATGCATAATAAAACCCGAATAAAGACAAACTACTTAGCCTTCATTATCATTGATTTGGAACAGGAAGGTGTTTACCAAGTGATGCAACTAATTACCACAACTTAGACTTAGATTTAGACAAACTTGATTGATGGGCAGCACGGTGGAAGAGGGGTTAGTGCATCTGCCTCACAATACGAAGGTCCTGAGTAGTCTGGGGTTCAATCCCGGGCTCGGGATCTTTCTGTGTGGAGTTTGCAAATTCTCCCCTACGTGGGTTCCCTCCAGGTACTCCGGCTTCCTCCCACCTCCAAAGACATGCACCTGGGGATAGGTTGATTGGCAACACTAAAAAATTGGCCCTTGTGTGTGAATGTGATTGTGAATGTTGTCTGTCTATCTGTGTTGGCCCTGCGATGAGGTGGCGACTTGTCCAGGGTGTACCCCGCCTTCCGCCCGATCGTAGCTGAGATAGGCTCCAGCGCCCCCTGCGACTCCGAAGGGAATAAGCGGTAGAAAATGGATGGATGATGATTGATCGCCTAGGGCAGGGGTCGGCAACCTTTACCAGTCAAAGAGCCATTTTGACCAGTTTCACAAATTAAAGAAAACAATGGGAGCCACAAAAATCTTTTGAAATTTAAAATGTAATAACGCTGCATACAAAGTTTTTTTTTTGCTTTGTGCTATGTATAAACCAAGGGTCTCCGACACGCGGCCCACAACTTAATATGAAAATTGAATGTTGGTGCGGCCCGCGAGTTTTATATGAATGGCGCTTGACAGCGTCATACTTGTCAACCTTCCACGTTTTACCGGCAGACTACGAATTACAGGGCAACTATTCTTTCGAACGTGCCGTGATGGTACAGCATTTAGCGCCCATTAAAAACAGTGTGCCAGCCCGGCCACACGTTGTATGGGGCTTCTGCTTACTCACGCAATTGACAGCAAGGCATACTTGGTCAACAACCACACAGGTTACTCTGACGGTGGCGGTATAAAAAACTTTAACACTCTTACTAATAATGCGCCACACTGTGAACCCACACCAAACAAGAATGACAAACACGTTTCGGGAGAACATCTGCACCGTAACACAACATAAACACAACAGAACAAATACCCAGAATCCCATGCAGCCCTAACTCTTCCGGGCTACATTATACACCCCCGCTACCAAACCCCGCCCACCTCAACCGACGCACGGAGGGGGGAGGGGATGTTGATGTGTGAGGGAGCAGGGTTGGGTGGGGGGCGGGGTTTGGTGGTAGCTGGGGTGTATAATGCATACCTGCCAACTACTCCGGTTTTCCCGTAATTAGTACGGTTTTCATCAACCTATTCCGGGTTACGGTTGCAGTGATAAAAAATACGGTTTTTCATTAATTAAAAAAAAAACATTTTTTAAGTTTTATTCACGAAATCGCGTAACAACAATGACAATCGACACTGCTTCCCGTAACTTCCTATCGAGCCATTCCGAATGCCATGCGCGAGGCTATTTATAGCACCGCTGCCAAGCACGAGGCACCAGTTGCCATTGTTTCCAAACGAGCGAACGATCATGGAATCAGCCGGAGAAAAATCGCAAACGAGTCTTAAACCGAAAAGAAAACTGCAGTCATTCCGTGAAGAATATTCAAAAGCCTATCCGGGAATAATTATGTGATGTGACCATGGAAGATGTGATGTGCTGCATTTACAACTGTCTTGATTGCTAAAATTCATTTTCATTAATTCTTCTTCAATTCTTTTGAAAGGCTTACAGAAAACTGCAATTGAATTGTAGTTCCATGCTAATGATGCTATTGAATTACATTTTAATGAAGTAAACTTATCATAAAGTTACCATATCATTTTTGCAGTATGATCAATCTGATAGAATACATTTGGATTTTAGCCACAAAAAGGTAATGACACCAATGTTATCTATTGGAATTGTTTAGTACTGTTATACTGTTAAAAGTGTTTATACTATTTATGCTTTCAAGTCCAAGTTGAAGAAATCTTGTTAAATGTTGACAGCATAACTACCAAAATACAGAAGTACCGGTATGTCCTTAAAATTTTTGCAGTGCTATTTCTGTTGAAAAGTTAAAATGATTACATTAGAGATGTGATGTGCCACTTTTCAAGTGTCTGATGGCTTAAATTAATTTTCATTAATTTTTCATATTTTGAATTCTTTTGAAAGGCTTACAAAAAAACTACATTTGAATTGTAATTCCATGCTATTGACATGACTATTAATTTTAATGAAGTTAGCTTACCATGTTTACAGTATGATAATTGTGATAGAAATGTGAATTTTAGGCACAGAATATTTTTTACAATTGAACAAGGCAGTAGATTATACAAGCTTGGACAGAAAGTTAATAATGACACCAATTTTTTTTAATGGAATTGTTTAGTACTGTTTTACCATTTGTTTACTGTAAAAAGTGTTTATACTGTTTATACTTTCAATTAACAAATTGAAGTCTTGTGAAAGGTTGACAGGATAACTGGCATTAACTGTCAAAATAATTTCAAACTATTGAAGTTAGCTTACGGTACAGAATAAACATGTCAATCAACCCATATGATTTTTGCTGTAATATTTTTGTTTTGAAAAGTCACTGTGACTGATAGAAAAGTGATGGTTTTAGCAACATTTTAACCTGTCTGAATGCTAATAATCATTTTGCGTCGGGGGGTGAACCCCCCACCAGGACTTTGTCCTGGACCTACCGGGGCCTGCGGCCCCTGGACCCTGGCTACTAGGTTTTTCTGATTTCAAAAGTTGGCAGGTATGATAATGTAGCCCGGAAGAGTCAGGGCTGCATGGGATTCTGGGTATTTGTTCTGTTATGTTTATGTTGTGTTACGGTGCAGATGTTCTCCCGAAATGTGTTTGTCATTCTTGTTTGGTTTTGGTTCAAAGTGTGGCGCATTATTAGTAAGAGTGTTAAAGTTGTTTTATATGGCCACCCTCAGTGTAACCTGTGTGGCTGTTGACCAAGTATGCCTTGCTGTCACTTATGTGTGCAAGCAGAAGAAGCATACAACAAGAGGCTGGGCTAGCACGCTGTTAATTCGGATTGTAGAGGGTGCTAAATGCTGTACCATCATGGCACGCCCTTATTATTATTGTAAGGGTGAAAATCGGAGAATATTAATCCCAGTAGTTTTCTGCGAGAGGCACTGAAATCCGTAAGTCTCCCGGGAAAATCGGGGGGTCGGCAAGTATGCAGCTGAGCCGCATCAGAGTGATCAAAGAGCCGTATGCGGCTCCGGAGCCGCGGGTTGCCGACCCCTGGCCGACGGAAATTGCAGCTCAAATACAAGAGGAAAGGACAATATAACTTAAAACTCTCAAGGGCACAAAAAGAGGACAAATTAATAAATAAAATGTAGTAAACCAAAAAATAACAATACGAAAGAGATTGTATGTAACAGCAGCAATAGAATGACTTGCCAATCACACATACGAATGCATGCACGTGTACGCACACACACACCCAGATCGAAATGTTAATGTAAATGTAACCTTTGGCGCAGAACAAATGCTCAACATGTGAACCTACAGTGGCAGATCAACACAGACATAAACTCAACAGTGTGCAGGTCTTGGCGCTTTTTACAACCAGACAGAAAGTGACAGTGATATGGCTTGAGCGGCTGTTTTGTGCTTGGCCCTAGAGTTTTGTCCTGCTGATTCGCCCGTCTCTGTTTAATATAGCGTTACATTGTTTTTGGATGGTAAAAACTGCAGCGGACCAAAACTGCCTTTTGAAAAAAATGCAGGGGACATGTCCTCACCCCAAAATAGGTGACTAGTTCTAATCTATAATCCCCACTACAAACACTCAAGAGTCCTAGCATTTCGAGATGTCACACATGATTGTTTAATTTCTGATTTTCCCTTTTGTCGCATATTTTTCCAGAAAATGTTGGTTAAAATGTGTACCTTTTTGCATGATGTTTAAAATGTATGATTAATTCATAAAGTCGGTGGTTAAATTAAAAGGTGAAGGTACTATTAATTGGTGTTTATGTTTTTTTTCTTTCAGGATGATTATCTTGTCAGTAAACCTGTGAGACAACATTTGGAAAAATATGACAAACTGCTGAGGAAGTTCAATGTTTCCAAGGCTTTGGATAAAGCTATGGAGGTATGTGATTTCAAACAAAAACGTGTCCTTTCATCCCATCTTCATTTATTTGAACCAATGCACGAAAGTAGATTTTATGTTTGACAAAACAGATTTTGTTTTTGATTTATAGTCATCGACCAGATTAAAGAAACCGGAAATAACTGTTGCTGTTATGAAGGAGTTGGATCGGAGAGGAACACTGAAAAATGCTTTAGCCGGAAGGGATGAACAGGAAGTGTCTCTGTTACTCAGCTTTTTGATAGGGTGAGATTTTAAAGCTCATATTCTGACCTGACAGGTTTTGAAAATGTTATAATGAAACATAAAATTTGTTATTTAATGAATAGTGTGTGTGTGTGTGTGTGTGTGTGTGTGTGTGTGTGTGTGTGTGTGTGTGTGTGTGTGTGTGTGTGTGTGTGTGTGTGTGTGTGTGTGTGTGTGTGTGTTGGGGGCAGGGGAATTTTGGGAAAACCGGGAATTTTTTCAGTTCAAAAAACAACTTTGTTTTTTGTCCTGATTAAGAGGAATGTTTTGTAAGTATGGTGTAAAATATGGAAGGAATAGTCAATAGAGGGCGAAAACAGGGTTATTTGTATATTTCAAAAAATGTTTTGAGTGATACTTAATATTTCCAAGGACTGTATTATCATTATTGTATTTTCTCAAACAGTAGCCTCAGTATGCCACACCTCAGTTAATCACTCAGTGCAATAGCAACAAACACATGTAGATAAAGAATATACCGGTAATTACCACACAGCATCTGCAAAGTGGAAGTCTACTGTAGGTTTTAGTGAGATAGTGATGCTTTATTACAGTTCAGAGCATTCATCCCTTACTGCTAATAAACCACTGGAACTATATGAGAATATATGTATGTATGTATATATGTATATATTCATGTATATATATATATATATATATAAATATATATATGTATGTATATATATTTGTATGTGTATATATATATATATATATATATATATATATATATATATGTATGTGTGGGAAAAAAAATCACAAGACTATTTCATCTCTACAGGCCTGTTTCATGAGGGGGGTACCCTCAATCGTCAGGAGATTTTAATGGGAGCATTCGCATACCATGGTTTATATAGGGCACAGAGTGGGTGGGTACAGGCTGGCCTAGGGGCGTGGTGATTGGTTCATGTGTTACCTAGGAGGTGTTTCCGTCTATGGCGGCATGTTGTTACAATTTCGCTGCGCTTGTTGAGGGATGACAGGTCTGGACGGTAGATAATAAACAGTTTCTCTTTCAAGCATAGGTTGCATCTTTTATTACCACTATTGTAAGGTGTGCTGGATGCAAGAATTTGCCATGTTATTGAATATTCAACATTATTGTCTTTGAGGTCCCAAATGTGTTTGCTGAGTTCTGTGGTATTTCGCAGGTTTTTGTTCCTGAAAGAAGCCTTGTGGTTGTTCCATCTGGTTTTGAATTCACCCTCGGTTAATCCTACATATGTGTCGGATGTGTTAATGTCCTTGCGTATTACCTTAGATTGGTAGACAACTGATGTTTGTAAGCATCCCCCGTTGAGGGGGCAATCAGGTTTCTTTCGACAGTTACATGCTTTGTTGGTTTTGGAGTCGTTCTGACTGGGGGTCGACGGCTCATTTGCAATTGTTTTGTTGTGGTTTGAGATGATTTGTCGTATGTTGTTCATACGTTTTTTCCCACACATACATATATTGCGCTCTACTACGGTATCGAGCACTATTTTTTGGATAACCTTATTAAGACATATATATATATATATATGTATATATATATGTTTGGTGGATCACACACGTCAGCTGGAGACCGTTGTTCTGGTTTGACAAAGGTTTTTTTTTCCCACACTCGACTTTTCAGTCCTCTGTGTCATGCCTCTCTCCCTCCTGCTCCCGGCTGCTCACTGTTAAAGACAACAGATGATTAGATTAACACGTACCACCTGCGAAATCTAATCACCTGCCAGCTGTGTCTCGCCGTCAGCACATGTCCGTCCCTATCCGATGGTGCTCGTCCTCAGCACCATAGACAGAGGCGGTGACCTTTGCTCCTGCAAGCGCGCTGGCCACACCTCCCCCCCACAGTATATATATATATATATATATATATATACTCCAGTATAAGTCTCATTTTTTGGGGAAATTTATTTGATAAAACCCAACACCAAGAATAGACATTTGAAAGGCAATTTAAAATAAATAAAGAATAGTGAACAACAGGCTGAATAAGTGTACGTTATATGACGCATAAATAACAAACTGAGAACGTGCCTGGTATGTTAACGTAACATATTATGGTAAGAGTCATTCAAATAACTATAACATATAGAACATGCTATACGTTTACCAAACAATCTGTCACTCCTAATCGCTAAATCTGATGAAATCTTATATGTCTAGTCTCTTACGTGAATGAGCTAAATTATATTACCGTATTTTCCGCACTATAAGGCGCACCTAAAAACCACAATTTTTCTCAAAAGCTGACAGTGCGCCTAATAACCCGGTGCGCTTTATTACGATTCATTTTCATAAAGTTTCGGTCTCGCAACTTCGGTAAACAGCCGCCATCTTTTTTCCCGGTAGAACAGGAAGCGCTTCTTCTTCTACGCAAGCAACCGCCAATGAAAGCACTCGCCCCCATAGAACAGGAAGCGCTTCACCCGCCCCCATAGAACAGGAAGCGCTTCACCCGCCCCCGGAAGAAGAAGAAAAAACGCGCGGATATCACCGTACGTTTCATTTCCTGTTTACATCTGTAAAGACCACAAAATGGCTCCTACAAAACGATCCGGTTCATAAAAAGACGCAATCTCTCCATCCGCACACGGATTACTACCGTATTTCACAGCAACTGAACCGCACTGTGGAACGGGAGCACGTACGGTGAATATTCGCTCCACAGGGAATGAGAAGTCATCCTTCACTGTGGTTCTAGCTTGCCATGCTAACTTCCACCCATCCAAAAGAGACCTTTCCAGCCGGCGTCATCATAAAAGCTAACTCGAAGGGATGGATGGATGAAGAAAAGATGAGCGAGTGGTTAAGGGAAGTTTACGCGAAGAGGCCGGGTGGCTTTTTTCACACAGCTCCGAAGGCGAACACACCTTCACTAAGACGGGCAGATAGCGCCGGTCGACATACGCCAACATCTGCCAGTGGATCGTAAATGCCTGGGCAGATAGTTTCGGTCACAACTGTGGTCCGAGCTTTCCGGAAGGCAGGATTCACAGAACTGCTGCACAACAACAGCGACACTGACTCCGGTGACTTCGACGAGACGGAACCGGCCATTTTGGATCCCGTATTCGCCCAACTTTTCAATTCGGACACCGAAGACGAAGAATTCGAAGGATTTACGAATGAAGAATAACTTCAGAAGGTGAGCGCTATGTTTATTTTGTGTGTTGTGACATTAACGTTCGAGCAACATTATGTTGCTATTGTTCTACACCATTTTGAATTTTACTATGTTTGTGATTGCACATTTGCGTACATTTTGGGACAGAGTTGTTAGAACGCTGGTTTTCAATATATTATTAAAGTTTGACTGAACTATCTGACTGTTTTTTTGACATTCACTTTAGCGCAGCGTTTTTTTGACATTCACTTTAGCGCAGCGTAGGCGCGGCTTTTAGTCCGGGGCGGCTTATTGGTGGACAAAATTATGAAATATGTAATTCATAGAAGGTGCGGCTAATAATCCGGTGCGCCTTATAGTGCGGAAAATACGGTATTTGATATTTTACGGTAATGTGTTAATAATTTCACACATAAGCCGCTCCTGAGTATAAGTCACTATGAAAAAAACTGTGACTTATAGTCCGAAAAATACGGTATGTATGTATGTGTATATATATTTATATATGTATATATGTGTGTGTGTATATATATGTATGTATATATGTGTGTAATATATATATATATATGCATGTGTATATACAGTCGCGATCAAAAGTTTACATACACTTGTAAAGAACATAATTTTTCTACAACTCTTATATTTTTGTGATAGAGTGATTGGAGCACATACTTGTTTGTCACAAAAAACATTCATGAAGTTTGGTTCTGTTATGAATTTATTATGGGTCTACTGAAAATGTGACCAAATCTGCTGGGTCAAAAGTAAAAATACAGCAATGTTAATATTTGTATTTGGTTACATCAGTGTTTCCCCCAGAAAATTTGTTAGTTAAGGTAGTGTCTCTCCAGGGGGAAGGGGGCTTCGCCCGGGACAGGCGGACGGACGGGGAAGGTGCTGGGGGGGTGTAAGGAACAGTGTAATTTGGCCTGTCGCCACCATCACGTCTCCATCTCATCGCTGCCTGGGGGGGCAATAGACTACAGACTGTGGTGAAGTAGGCCGGCTTCGTCGCATGAAGAAGCCTACAATGTTTGGTTGTGTTTTCCGCTCCGTATGCTGAATGGCATTATACGATATATATACAGTATCTATATTTTTTCCGTAAAGTAAAAACAAAACACAAAACAGTCCTAGTTACCTGAGATACTAAGTATGTAATTATTTTGTCTTAGTAGGTCAATATTTACTACCGGTAAGTCAAAATAATGACTAAGTCAAATTAATGACTTACTGTAAATAAGTGTTTGCAATAAGCGTTTGAAAAAAAGAGTTAAAAGTGGGGCCACATGCTGACATATGCTCAACTCATCATGCTTAATTTATTACAGCATTTGGGAAGCCTGTAGTTGATTTTTATTATGTAAATGGTATATTTTTATCAACATGGGATAGCAGGCACCCTGCCATTCAAAACTGGGCTGCTACATTACTAATGATTAATGTAGCATCAAGGGTTGGAATTGGGGGTTAAATCACCAAAAATGATTCCCGGGCGCGGCCACTGCTGCTGCTCACTGCTCCCCTCACCTCCCAGGGGGTGATCAAGGGTGATGGGTCAAATGCAGAGAATACTTTCGCCACACCTCGTATGTGTAAGACAATCATTGGTACTTTAACTTTTAACTTTTAACTATAGCTGAAAAATTAGTACAATATCAATAGGAGATACTATTCATCACTGAATACTATGGAGTTCATGTAGGCTTTATGATGCAGTTACATTATTATATCAACTATCAGAGACAGAAACTCTTCATTTAACATAATGTCCTTTTTTGCTGCTTCAACACAGAAAAAGGTAAAGTGAAATAACTTGGTTGTTAACTGTAGGTCAGTAATGCTTGTCTTTATCTCAGACAGACAGGGCTTTGCTGTCCGTAACACGCACGCACGCATGCACGCACCACAAAATGAGCTAACGTTACGCTAAAAGCTAATTAGCCTTCACCTAAAGGACTGCGAGCGAGCTGAGCTGCCGCTTATATTTCTAGAACGTCAACGGGCTCATAGTGATGTTAGTAGTACAAACCCTGTTTCCATATGAGTTGGGAAATTGTGTTAGATGTAAATATAAACGGAATACAATGGTTTGCAAATCCTTTTCAACCCATATTCAATTGAATGCACTACAAAGACAAGATACCGTATTTTCCGCATCATAAGGCGCCCTGGGTTAAAAGCCGCGCCTTCAATGAACGGCATATTTCAAAACTTTGTCCACCAATAAGCCGCCCCGTGTTGTAAGCCGCATCTAACTGCGCTAAAGGAATGTCAAAAAAACAGTCAGATAGGTCAGTCAAACTTTAATTATATATTAAAAACCAGCGTTCTAACAACTCTGTTCACTCCCAAAATGTACGCAAATGTGCAATCACAAACATACGTATATCAACATGGACAGAGCTGCGTGAAAAAAGCCACCCGGCCTCTTCGCGTAAACTTAAACTTACCTTAACCACTCGCTCATCTTTTCTTCATCCATCCCTTCGAGTTAGCTTTTATGATGACGCCGGCTGGAAAGGTCTCTTTTGGCAAGGTCTTCCTTTTGAATATCACCATGGGTGGAAGTTAGCATGGCAAGCTAGAACCACAGTGAAGGATGACTTCTCATTCCCTGTGGTGCGAATATTCACCGTACGTGCTCCCGTTCCACAGTGCGGTTCACAGGAATATCAGTTGCTGTGAAATACGGTAGTAATCCGTGTGCGGATGGAGAGATTGCGTCTTTTCATGAACCGGATCCTTGTCGCTTAGTAGGAGCCATTTTGTGGTCTTTACAGATGTAAACAGGAAATGAAACGTACGGTGATATCCGCGCGTTTTTTCTTCTTCTTCCGGGGGCGGGTGGTTGCTTACAGTAGAAGAAGAAGCGCTTCCTGTTCTATGGGGGCGGGTGCTTTCCTTGGCGGTTGCTTGCGTAGAAGAAGAAGCGCTTCCTGTTCTACCGGGAAAAAAGATGGCGGCTGTTTACCTAAGTTGCGAGATCGAAACTTTATGAAAATGAATCTTAATATTTATCCATATATAAAGCGCACCGGGTTAAAAGCCGCACTGTCAGCTTTTGAGTAAATTTGTGGTTTTTAGGTGCGGCTAATGGTGCGGAAAATACGGTAATTGATGTTCAAACTCATAAACTTTATTTTTTTTTGCAAATAATAATTAACTTAGAATTTCATGGCTGCAACACGTGCCAAAGTAGTTGGGAAAGGGCATGTTCACCACTGTGTTATATGGCCTTTCCTTTTAACAACACTCAGTAAACGTTTGGGAACTGAGGAGACACATTTTTTAAGCTTCTCAGGTGAAATTATTTCCCATTCTTGCTTGATGTACAGCTTAAGTTGTTCAACAGTCCAGGGGTCTCCGTTGTGGTATTTTAGGCTTCCTAATGCGCCACACATTTTCAATGGGAGACAGGTCTGGACTATAGGCAGGCCAGTCTAGTACCCGCACTCTTTTACTATGAAGCCACGTTGATGTAACACGTGGCTTGGCATTGTCTTGCTGAAATAAGCAGGGGCGTCCATGGTAACGTTGCTTGGATGGCAACATATGTTGCTCCAAAACCTGTATGTACCTTTCAGCATTAATGGCGCCTTCACAGATGTGTAAGTTACCCATGTCTTGGGCACTAATACACCCCCATACCATCACAGATGCTGGCTTTTCAACTTTGCGCCTATAACAATCGAGATGGTTCTTTTCCTCTTTGGTCCGGAGGACACGACGTTCACAGTTTCCAAAAACAATTTGAAATGTGGACTCGTCAGACCACAGAACACTTTTCCACTTTGTATCAGTTCATCTTAGATGAGCTCAGGCCCAGCGAAGCCGACGGCGTTTCTGGGTGTTGTTGATTAACGGTTTTCGCCTTGCATAGGAGAGTTTTAACTTGCACTTACAGATGTAGCGACCAACTGTAGTTACTGACAGTGGGTTTCTGAAGTGTTCCTGAGCCCATGTGGTGATATCCTTTCCACACAGATGTCGCTTGTTTATGCAGTACAGCCTGAGGGATCGAAGGTCACGGGCTTAGCTGCTTACGTGCAGTGATTTCTCCAGATTCTCTGAACCCTTTGATGATATTACGAACCGTAGATGGTGAAATCCCTAAATTCCTTGCAATAGCTGGTTGAGAAAGGTTTTTCTTAAACTGTTCAACAATTTGCTCACGCATTTGTTGACAAAGTGGTGACCCTCGCCCCATCCTTGTTTGTGAATGACTGAGCATTTAGTGGAATCTACTTTTATACCCAATCATGGCACCCACCTGTTCCCAATTTGCCTGTTCACCTGTGAGATGTTCCAAATAAGTGTTTGATGAGCATTCCTCAACGTTATCAGTATTTATTGCCACCTTTCCCAACTTCTTTGTCATGTGTTGCTGGCATCAAATTCTAAAATTAATGATTATTTGCAAAAAAACCAAAAAAACGTTTATCAGTTTGAAAAGCAAACATGTTGTCTTTGTAGCATATTCAACTGAATATGGGTTGAAAATGATTTGCAAATCATTGTATTCCGTTTATATTTGCATCTTACATTATGCTCTTTACAAGTGTATGTAAACTCTTCACCATGACTTTATGGATGTATGAATGTGTGTGTGTGTGTATATATATATATATATATATATATATATATATATATATATATATATATATATATATATATATATATATATATATATATAATGTATATGTGTGTGTATATATACAGTATGTGTGTGTGTGTGTGTGTGTGTGTGTGTGTGTGTGTATATATATATGTGTGTGTGTGTATATATATATTTATATATATGTGTATACATATATATATATATATATATATATATATATTATTTTATTATTATAATAATATATATTTATAAAAAAAATGGTTTTCCTCCAATTATGTGTGCGGTGTAAAATGTTACTTTTCCTTCAACTTGTCTAGGAACTTGGTTGACCCCAGGTTTGCACCTGTCCTCGTCATAGCAGCTGATATGATCCTGGACATTTACCAGTCAGTTGTCGGCCAGTCGCCCATTGTGGATCGCCAGCTTTTGCGTCTTCAAGATCTACTGGGGAAAGAAATTGATTTCCAGCAAGAACTCCTGGAGGTGCTTGGTATGTTGGACACAGTGTTTGCTTCACGCATTCCAAGAAAGGCGGCACCGTGCTTGGAAAACCGAAGACCCAACGGCTTGGCCGAGGGAGAAGGTAGTAGTGTCTCAAGACCGCACCGACAGGAAACCTGAAGCCTCTACTCCACTAAAAGGTCTCTATGAAAACAGACTAAACATGCGCCACGCGATGGACAACATGTCTTGTCTCTATGGAATGACAACATTTTGGCGAATGTTTCAGGGGAGACTGATGCTTCAACAGCACATGGCATAAAATGATTCTCTAAAACAAGATCAATATGTTTTCATTGAAAGTATTTTAATTATTCAATACTTTTCAGCTGTAAATGGAGTCTGTGTGAGTTTGTGCATTTGTCCATGTCTCTATGATTTGTTCCCATTGTATGCATTGACAAACATTTAGTAGGAAAATTTAAATAAACTTTTGTAAGATAGTTATGTTGATATAATTTCTGAGAGGAATGTGACACAGATTCAAACACTGTTTTTGAGCCAGATTTTCCAGAGAAACCCGTCTCCAAAAACCTTTTGTCTTAAATTTGGGGTATACACTTCTTACACATTTTCTGTTTTAATCGTATGTTCACTTGCAAGCGGACAAAGACCCATCTCTCAAGCGGTCTTGGCCCTCTTGATAGTAGAACACCAGGGTTTGATACAATATATTGCCAAAAGTATTTGGCCACATGCCTTGACTCACATATGAACTTGAAGTGCTATCCCATTCTTAACCCATAGGGTTCAATATGATGTTGACCTTTTGCAGCTATTACAGCTTCAACTCTTCTGGGAAGGCTGTCCACAAGGTTGGGGAGTGTGTTTATAGGAATTTTTGACCATTCTTCCAAAAGCGCATTGATGAGAAGGCCTGGCTCTCAGTCTCCGTACTAATTCATCCCAAAGGTGTTCTATCGGGTACAGGTCAGGACTCTGTGCAGGCCAGTCAAGTTCATCCAAACCAGACTCTGTCATCCATGTCTTTATGGACCTTGCTTTGAGCACTGGTGCACAGTCATGTTGGAAGAGGAAGGGGCCCACTCCAAACTGTTCCCACAAGGTTGGGAGCATGGAATTGTCCAAAATGTTTTGGTATCCTGGAGCATTCAAAGTTCCTTTCACTGGAACTAAGGGGCCAAGCCCAACTCCTGAAAAACAACCCCACACCATAATTCGTCCTCCACCAAATTTCACACTCGGCACAATGCAGTCCGAAATGTACCGTTCTCTCGGCAACCTCCAAACCCAGACTCGTCCATCAGATTGCCAGATGGAAAAGCATGACTCTTCACTCCAGAGAACGCGTGTCCACTGCCCTCGAGTGCAGTGGAGACGTGCTTTACACCACTGCATCCCACGCTTTGCATTGGACTTGGTGATGTATGGCTTAGATGCAGCTACTCGCCCATGGAAACCCATTCCATGAAGCTCTCTGCGTACTGTATGTGGGCTAATTGGAAGGTCACATGAAGTTTGGAGCTCTGTAGCAACTGACAGTGCAAAGAGGTCACTGACTTTCTGCACAATGTGCTGCAGCATCCGCTGACCCCTCTGTCAGTTTACGTGGCCTACCATTTCGTGGCTGAGTTGTTGCTGTTCCCAAACTCTTCCATTTTCTTATAATAAAGTTGACTTTGGAATATTTAGGAGCGAGGAAATTTCATGACTGGATTTCTTGCACAGGTGTGGCATCCTATGACAGTTCCACGCTGGAAATCACTGAGCTCCTGAGAGCGGCCCAGTCTTTCACAAACGTTTGTAGAAACAGTCTCCATGCTGAAGTGCTTGATTTTATACACCTGCGGCCGGTGTTGTGCCTGAAAACGCACCCCTGCCATAACATGCACCCCCTGACGCGGGAGCGCGCTTACGTCACTCGTCTCGAAAAGTATATCTAACTCGGCTGTTGGCTGAAATCGCCTCTTTTAAATCGCCTCTTTCGGCATAAAAAAGTACATAAAGTGAAATAATCCAAGTTTTCTTTACTTGTGTTTTACTTGTGGATGAATTAAAAATTGTGAGCCTTTAATGATTTCGCCGTCATTCAAGTGGCTGAAATCGCCTCTTTCGGCATAATAAAGTACATAAAGTGAAATTATCCTTACTTGTGGATGGATTCCAAATTGTGAGCATTTAATGATTTCGCCGTCATTAGATCAGATAAGGCGAAAACAATAACCAATTAATATTGGAATATTTGCTGTCCCGAAAATGTAGTATTATTGTCTACCTTGACAGCTATACTGTAAAGAATATGTACACCAAAGTAAACCTCTATATGTACTTTTTTAGAGACATCAAGAAGAACGAATGTTTGCTGCTTCATTCGACGTGTTGTGATCCAATACTCGTATTTTAAAAATATGACATTTTCTTTAACTTTAAGGAGCTCATGGGTGGATGGATGAATAAATAAATGAATGCATCTGATATCTACCTTTGATTTGGTTTTAAGAAGTTTCAAATTGAACATTCACAAATAACGTTACCAAAAGTACCCGAAGTACCAGAGAAGGAGTTATGGGGGGGTGCATTTCCCACCTGCCACAGAATGCACCCCCCATCTATCTCTGGCTAGGAAGGTCCTAGAGACATGAAACTCACCCTGGTTACTCATCATAGCCCCCCCGGTATACACTGAAAACCATGTGATGATCGGACTACCAGAAGTGGAGTTATGGGGGTGTGCATTTCCCACCTGCCATAAAATGCACCCCCCATCCATCTCTGGCTAGGAAGGTCATAGAGACATGAAACTCACCCTGGTTACTCATCATAGCCCCCCGGGTATACACTGAAAACCATGTGAAAATTGGACTACCAGAACTGGAGTTATGGGGGGGTGCATTACCCACCTGCCACAGAATGCACCCCCCATCTATCTCTGGCTAGGAAGGTCCTAGAGACATGAAACTCACCCTGGTTACTCATCATAGCCCCCCCGGTATACACTGAAAACCATGTGATGATCGGACTACCAGAAGTGGAGTTATGGGGGGGTGCATTTCCCACCTGCCATAAAATGCACCCCCATCTATCTCTGGCTAGGAAGGTCCTAGAGACATGAAACTCACCCTGGTTACTCATCATAGCCCCCCGGGTGTACACTGAAAACCATGTGAAAATTGGACTACCAGAACTGGAGTTATGGGGGGGGGTGCATTTCCCACCTGCCATAAAATGCACCCCCCATCTATCTCTGGTTAGGAAGGTCATAGAGACATGAAACTCACCCTGGTTACTCATCATAGCCCCCCCTGTATACAGTGAGAACCATGTGAAAATTGGACCTTCAGAGGTGGAGTTATGGGGGGGTGCATTTCCCACCTGCCATAAAATTCACCCCCCATCTATCTCTGGTTAGGAAGGTCCTAGAGACATGAAACTCACCCTGGTTACTCATCATAGCCCCCCGGGTGTACACTGAAAACCATGTGAAAATTGGACTACCAGAAGTGGAGTTATGGGGGGGTGCATTACCCACCTGCCACAGAATGCACCCCCCATCTATCTCTGGCTAGGAAGGTCCTAGAGACATGAAACTCACCCTGGTTACTCATCATAGCCCCCCGGGTGTACACTGAAAACCATGTGATGATCGGACTACCAGAAGTGGAGTTATGGGGGGGTGCATTTCCCACCTGCCATAAAATGCACCCCCCATCTATCTCTGGTTAGGAAGGTCATAGAGACATGAAACTCACCCTGGTTACTCATCATAGCCCCCCCGGTATACACTGAAAACCATGTGATGATCGGACTACCAGAAGTGGAGTTATGGGGGGGTGCATTTCCCACCTGCCATAAAATGCACCCCCCATCTATCTCTGGCTAGGAAGGTCCTAGAGACATGAAACTCACCCTGGTTACTCATCATAGCCCCCCGGGTGTACACTGAAAACCATGTGAAAATTGGACTACCAGAACTGGAGTTATGGGGGGGGTGCATTTCCCACCTGCCATAAAATGCACCCCCCATCTATCTCTGGTTAGGAAGGTCATAGAGACATGAAACTCACCCTGGTTACTCATCATAGCCCCCCCTGTATACAGTGAGAACCATGTGAAAATTGGACCTCCAGAGGTGGAGTTATTTGCATTTTCAGGCAGGACGTTCAGGCCAGCTGCCTGAGAATGCACCCCTATGTTTTTCTTGGTATGTACAGTGTCCCCAGCTCTTGGTACATGGGACTTCTCTAACAAAGTTTACCTCACAATAGAGATAAAGTCCCTGTCACACCAAACATCATAAATACATCGGTATTACGATAATATAATCTGAAACCAGTCTTGTAATTAAATAGGTTTTTTCAGGTCAGAGGAGAAGAAATATAATTTCTTATCAAACAAGGTATAATGCAATTTATTTTAATACAAACAAATAACAAAATCCACCAATAGTTAAATAATTTATATATACACTATTCAAAGTCAAACGTCAAATAAAGTGAACACAAAGACAATCAATCAATCAATCAATCAATCAATCAATGTTTATTTATATAGCCCTAAATCACAAGTGTCTCAAAGGGCTGCACAAGCCACAACGACATCCTCGGTACAGAGCCCACATAAGGGCAAGGAAAACTCACCCCAGTGGGACGTCGATGTGAATGACTATGAGAAACCTTGGAGAGGACCGCATATGTGGGTAACCCCCCCCCTCTCTAGGGGAGACCGAATACAATGGATGTCGAGTGGGTCTGACATAATATTGTGAGAGTCCAGTCCATAGTGGATCCAACATAATAGTAAGAGTTTAGTTCATAGTGGGGCCAGCAGGACACCATCCCGAGCGGAGACGAGTCAGCAGCGCAGAGATGTTCCCAACCGATGCACAGGCGAGCGGTCCACCCCGGGTCCCGACTCTGGACAGCCAGCACTTCATCCATGGCCACCGGACCTGTGCCCCCCGCCCCCTCCACAAGGGAGAGGGGAGCAGAGGAGAAAAGAAAAGAAACGGCAGATCAACTGGTCTAAAAAGGGGGTCTATTTAAAGGCTAGAGTATACAAATGAGTTTTAAGATGGGACTTAAATGCTTCTACTGAGGTATCATCTCTAACTGTTACCGGGAGGGCATTCCATAGTACTGGAGCCCAAATAGAAAACGCTCTATAGCCCGCAGACTATCGCTGGCTAGTTCTAGCTTAACTGACTCAAAATAGAACACTTTTTAGTAATAAAATGTAACTCCTCATAAAAAACTATACATCTATAAACAGAAATATTATTATATATTGGGCAGAAGGGGATAACATAAATATAGTTTAATACTTCCAACACTCCCCTCATCATGAACACGCAGGGCACAAGTAATCCCCATCCACATCTGGCCTCAGGACACACTCGTGGTGAAACCACCTATCACAGATGTCAAAAACCTTAAGGGCCTACCTTGTGTCAAAATTGATTTACGACCTTATGTCAAATGATTTATGACCTAGCTGTCAAAAGATCAAAGGATTTATGACCTTAGGGTCAAAAGGTCAAATGATTTATGACCTTATGTCAAAAATGATTTATGACCTAGCTGTCAAAAATGACCTGTCAAAAATGATTTATGACCTTATGGCAAAGATGATTTATGACCTAGCTGTCAAAAATGAGCTGTCAAAAATGATTTATGACCTAGCTGTCAAAAATGAGCTGTCAAAAATGATTTACGACCTTATGGCAAAGATGATTTATGACCTAGCTGTCAAAAAAAATTATTAATGACTGTGATACACCTTGTGTCAAAAATGATTGACGACCTTAGAAGAGGGGTGGGGTTATGGAAAAGTCAGAGGGAAGGGTGGGGCTGAGGAGTCCTACGAGACCCGCAGTCGTGGAGGAGTGGTGGAGGAAAGTAGGAAAAGTCCTCAAAATGTTCAAAAATCACCCAACACACACACGCACACACGCACACACACTTTTTTTTTTTTAAGACTATATATATATTTTTATTTTTTTTATTTTTTTTTGGCTTTGTACATTATTTCAGCTGTTTGCAATTTTACCAAATTATAGAACTTTAATATATCTGACGAGTCAAATGATTTTCATTTTAGAAGAAAAAAAACAGACAATATACAATATATATATATTTACTTACAAACGTTCCCTTTTTGCTCCGGTTGGAGCGGATGATTTTTTCCGGAGGAGACCGTCGTCGTCGTAGGCTTGCTCGAGGACAACAGCTTCGAAAAGATGGCGAAAGTCTTACATGCTACCCCTGTAAGTTCTTTTTGCATTCTGGACGTTCATCCTTAAAGCTCCAGAGTTTTGACGAGCTCCTCACACTAGCCCGTCTTCCCCACAACTGATTTTCGCGCGCTGAGAAGTAGGCGGGGGTTTGTTTCCGAGTGTGAGTGTAAGAGTGTCGAGAGAAAACGACAGCGCCACTTGCTGTTAAAGTCGAGCATGTTTTTTCATACTTTATTGTTACAAACCTAATGTCAACGAACAATAAAGACGGTAACTTTGTTTAGAAATATGTATTCATACCGTAAATGTGCTGTTTATTACGTTGTTACATGAACACTGATAACTCTTAAAGTTTTGTCCATTTTTATAACAATGAAAAGTGTTGATAAAAAAACTAGTAATCAATGTTTTGAAAACGGTCAAAATAACGGTAATAAATATAAACAAAACAACACCAAAGATTTCTCGTTGTGTTAAGAAAGCCGCACATATGTACAAAACACATTAATGTCTTACAAACAACAAGCGTTTTGCCTCTAACAATAAACGCTCTAAAACATTTACGAATTAAAACATATAAAAAAAACATATTTTAAAACTCATATAATAGTAGAACAATATTTATAATGTTTGTTTTGCTAAAGAAAGTATATTATATAGGTATGTTGCTAATGTTTTACGAATTAAAACATATAAAAAAAAACATATTTTAAAACTCATATAATAGTAGAACAATATTTATAATATTTGTTTTGCTAAAGAAAGTATATTATATAGGTATGTTGCTAATGTTTTACGAATTAAAACATTAAAAAAAACATATTTTAAAACCATATAATAGTAGAACAATATTTATGTTTGTTTTGCTAAAGAAAGTATATTATATAGGTATGTTGCTAATGTTTTATACATGTGTTTATTTTAAATAACACTTTGTTAAAATATTTTAAGGTATTAGTTATTTTTGAGCACATTTGACAATTGTTGATAACTGTGATATGATTATTTTTTTTTTAACATTTCTAATTTACATAAACTTGTTGTAAAGACACCGCATTTGTTTCGTGTTTTAACATTAAGGAAAGTTTGTATTGTTTATTATTGTTGTTTGGCACAGTTTATTTTTAATAAGCTAATGGATTTATTAAAGTACATCACAGATTAACATACACACATGTCCAAAAAATTGCAACGTTGTACAAGTTGGAATAATAGTAGTAGTTGCGACGTACAAACTGTCTGTTGTTTAGAAACGTTTTTGAATCGTTGAAATGAAAATGCTGTACACAATGTGTTTGATGAATAAAAAAAACATTTTATTGAAACAAAAGTTTTGTCACATCATTCGAGGTTTAGCCAATTCGTTAACAATGTCACCTTTTTACTTCTTCGTTTCCTCTCAGGGGCTAGAAATGTTTCATTTTTTTTAGTTCTACATAGATGGGTTGAAAAGAAGTATAAATCCACACAATATTATGATGGCCCTCCGTTGAAGACTTGCTTACGGAGGCCTCTGTGGCTTTTCTCCCATTGAAGAGTGCCGAGGGGACCGCGGCCGATGATGTCGCTGAAGGCTCGCTTGTTGCGGATGTGAAGGCTTTTCTTCCATCAAAGATTCCGGACAACGAAGGCTTGCTCACGGACAACATCGTCGGAAAAGACGACGAAAGTCCTACAAACTGTAAGTTCTTTTTACATTATGTATGTTTTTCCTAAATGCATCGGAGTTCTGAGGAGCTCCTCACACTAGCCCATCTTCCCCACAACTAAATTTCGCGCTCTGAGAAGTAGGCGGGGTTTGATTCCGGAAGTGGGGGCTTGTTTCCGGGTGCGATTGTGAAAGTGTTGAGCGAAAGCGATAGCGCCACATGCGGTTAAAGTCGTTCATGTTTTTATGGCGGTTGGCAACCAACCTTGTGGTGTGCATTACCGCCACCTACTGTATCGGTGTGCTGACCGAGGTGGATCCCTACTCTATATTCTTTTATTTAACCCAGTATTTTTTAAATATGTGTATATTGCTTTATAACCTATGTGTTCTGAGTGCAGTCCTAATATATCTTCCACCGTTAACCTAATATTCTCTTTTGCTAACTTACTATCCAGTATTACCCTTTCTCTATTATATTTCCTACAATATATTAAAACATGTCCTACACTTTCTAACTGTTGGCGAGAATCACAAAGTCCTGTAGTATGTTTCCCTATTAATTTTAATGAACTATTTAGATATGTATGTCCTAATCTCATTCTAGTAATAAATAAATAAATGATAAATGGGTTGTACTTGTATAGCGCTTTTCTACCTTCAAGGTACTCAAAGCGCTTTGACACTACTTCCACATTTACCCATTCACACACACATTCACACACTGATGGAGGGAGCTGCCATGCAAGGCGCTAACCAGCACCCATCAGGAGCAAGGGTGAAGTGTCTTGCTCAGGACACAATGGACATGACGAGGTTGGTACTAGGTGGGGATTGAACCAGGGACCCTCGGGTCGCGCACGGCCATTCTTCCACTGCGCCAGTATTATTCCTTCCTATTTCTATTGCCTCCTCTCATTACATCTACTCTCCACTCGACTTTGTAATACTCTCTACCTGATGTTTCCTTATTCCAATTATCCTGCGACTTTTTATTGTGTTCCATCTTAATTATGTTCTTCACTTCCTCTTTACTGTGCTTAATCTCCGTGTTTACTTCTGTTTTAGTGGTTGCTTGTTTTGCGTACTTATCAGATAATTCGTTCCCCTCAACTCCTACATGAGCAGGAACCCTAAGAAATGTTACCACACCTCCCTCTTTATTCATTCTGTAATTTGTCTGAACTATTTCATAAACTAAATCTTGTCTTGTTTCCGATGCTATGTTTTTATGCTCATCAATGCACTGCTGGAGTCTGAGCACACGACTGCTTTTCTTGCTTTATTTTCTTCTATCCAATGAATTGCCATATAAATTGCTACCAATTCGCCCGTAAAAACAGATAACTTATCACTAATTATTTTATTTAATACTATTTTTCCTTGTGGGATAACAGCTACTGCTCCTACCTTATTATTTATAGTTTTTGATGCATCTGTGTACACCGTGATGTTGTCTAAAAACGTTTCTTCAATCCAATGTTCTATCTGGTAACTATTTAAATTTCTATTCTTTAGTAATTGCATGTTTACATTTGGGTTTTCATACATCCCCGGTGGTATTGCAGGGATTGGTACTGTAGGGCTAACTTTAATATTATCAATTTGAGCTTTATTACATATGTCTCCTATTATACACCCGAAACTATTCGTTTTTTCTTCTCTTTTTCTTGGCAGTTTAGTAACACTTGATGGGTTGGATGTCCTTGCTTGGACCCTTTTAAGTTTGCCCAATAAACTGCTGACAATTGATCTTTTCTCATATCTAAACGTTTTTCATTCTTCTCTACTTGTAATACTGCAACTGGGGTTGATTTTGTAGCTCCACAACATAACCTTAAAGCCTGTGATTGGATCCTGTCTATTTTCCCAAGTAATGTTTTTGAAGCAGATTGATAAATAATGCATCCGTAATCAATAACAGATCGAATTAAAGTCATATATATATATTGCTTTCAATGTCTGCCTATCAGCCCCCCAATCTTTACCTCTCAAAGCCCTCATTATATTTAACACCTTTTTACTTTTCTCCACTATTTTGCTGATGTGGGTTGACCAGTTAATATTTTTATCAAACCGTATACCCAAATATTTAAAAACTTGTACCGCTTCTACATTTTCTCCTTAGAGTTTAATTTTGAGCTTGTTTTGTACTTTCCTCTTTGTAAAATTTACGCCTTTTGTGGATGTCCTTGCTTGGATCCTTTTTAAGTTTGCCCAATAAACTGCTGACAATTGATCTCTTCTCATATCTAAACGTTTTTCATTCTTCTCTACATGTAATGCTGCAACTGGGGTTGATTTTGTAGCTCCACAACATAACCTTAAAGCCTGTGATTGGATCCTGTCTATTTTCCCAAGTAATGTTTTTGAAGCAGATTGATAAATAATGCATCCGTAATCAATAACAGATCGAATTAAAGTCATATATATATATTGCTTTCAATGTCTGCCTATCAGCCCCCCAATCTTTACCTCTCAAAGCCCTCATTATATTTAACACCTTTTTACTTTTCTCCACTATTTTGCTGATGTGGGTTGACCAGTTAATATTTTTATCAAACCGTATACCCAAATATTTAAAAACTTGTACCGCTTCTACATTTTCTCCTTAGAGTTTAATTTTGAGCTTGTTTTGTACTTTCCTCTTTGTAAAATGTACGCCTTTTGTGGATGTCCTTGCTTGGATCCTTTTTAAGTTTGCCCAATAAACTGCTGACAATTGATCTCTTCTCATATCTAAACGTTTTTCATTCTTCTCTACATGTAATGCTGCAACTGGGGTTGATTTTGTAGCTCCACAACATAACCTTAAAGCCTGTGATTGGATCCTGTCTATTTTCCCAAGTAATGTTTTTGAAGCAGATTGATAAATAATGCATCCGTAATCAATAACAGATCGAATTAAAGTCATACATATATTGCTTTCAATGTCTGCCTATCAGCCCCCCAATCTTTACCCCTCAAAGCCCTCATTATATTTAACACCTTTTTACTTTTCTCCACTATTTTGCTGATGTGGGTTGACCAGTTAATATTTTTATCAAACCGTATACCCAAATATTTAAAAACATGTACCGCTTCTACATGTTCTCCTTAGAGTTTAATTTTGAGCTTGTTTTGTACTTTCCTCTTTGTAAAATTTACGCCTTTTGTGGATGTCCTTGCTTGGATCCTTTTTAAGTTTGCCCAATAAACTGCTGACAATTGATCTCTTCTCATATCTAAACGTTTTTCATTCTTCTCTACTTGTAATACTGCAATTGGGGTTGATTTTGTAGCTCCACAACACAACCTTAAAGCCTGTGATTGGATCCTGTCTATTTTCCCAAGTAATGTTTTTGAAGCAGATTGATAAATAATGCATCCGTAATCAATAACAGATCGAATTAAAGTCATATATATATATTGCTTTCAATGTCTGCCTATCAGCCCCCCAATCTTTACCTCTCAAAGCCCTCATTATATTTAACACCTTTTTACTTTTCTCCACTATTTTGCTGATGTGGGTTGACCAGTTAATATTTTTATCAAACCGTATACCCAAATATTTAAAAACTTGTACCGCTTCTACATTTTCTCCTTAGAGTTTAATTTTGAGCTTGTTTTGTACTTTCCTCTTTGTAAATTTACGACTTTTGTCTATCCAACAGAGAATCTTAAACCCCAAGCCGTTCCCCATTCTCGAACATTATTTACCGCTTTTTGAATTTTCTTTTTCTATATGATTAGTATTTCTACCTCTCTTCCACATCACACCACCATAGCCAAACAGTGCCACATCCACTAACCCTTCTACTTCACTAAAAACTTCATTTATCATTATTGAAAATAATACCTGACTTATTACACTTCCTTACGGGGTCCCATTTTCCACTTCATATACTCTGTTGTATTCATTCTCTATTTTTACTAATATTTTTCTACTTGTTAAGAAGTCTTTTATCCATCTATACGTTTTCCCTCTAATCCCAATATTATTTAGTTTTAGCAGCAATCCCTGTTTCCACAACATATCATAAGCTTTCTCTTTATCAAAAAATACTGCAATTATACTTTCTTTATTTATTTATCCCTTTCTAATTTCCTCTTCCGGCTGCACTGTTGGGTCGTTTGTGTTTCTTGCTTTGCGAAATCCACTTTGGTAATTTTTTATTATTTCTTTTGAGTCTAAATAATATACTAGGCTCACTTGTTAGCCACCACCCCTTGATTTACTTCCCCCTTCGTTAACACGGCACCGACTTCTTCTCCTGCCCCTTTGAGTGAAAACGACAGCGTGACATGTGGTTAAAGTCGTTCGTGTTTTTTATTTTTTTTATTTTTTTTTATTTTTACAGGTGGTGAAAAGAGGCGCAAGAGGAAGAGTTGCAAGCCGAGCAGACTGGAGCAAAAAAGACAACGGATCAAACAACACTACAAGATACTGGCTCGTACCTTTGACATGTTGTCTGACCTTGCTTGAATTTTTTTTTTAAATTTTTTTTTAGAGAAATAGAATGGCCGACGAAAAAATTGTAGTTCCGCCCGAATTAGAGGAGGATGACGGAGAAATAGAAAATGAAAACGTTCCTAATCATCATTTAGAATCAAATAATGGGGTAGAACGTGATTCACAGTTTTTCAATCCTTTACAACAAGCGCTACGTCATGTAGAATCAAATAACCAAGCAGAATGTGATTCTGACTTTTTTCATTCTTTACACATTGCAATTTATCATTCAAACTGGAAATCAAACTATAACCCGTCTTTGCAAGATACTCATAATGGCTTAAATTTAAACACAAACACAGACGCACACATGCAACCGCAGCAACAGGGCAATTTGGTGAGTGAAGGGGTACAACCACAGGGTGGTATGGTGGGGGTGCAGCAGCAGAGGACGGCTCATGACCATCCAAATCTAAATGAGACCCAGAGAGGGGAGGGTTTAAATGTCTTGAGACGCGATGTGTTTAACAATGTCGAGTTAAAAAGTGTTTTATCTTTTCCTCAAAACAGCGGTGTAACAGATTACGCCACATTTTACCGTCGAGTCATGGGGAACCTTGAAAACTTGACAAATAGGGTCGTAGAGGAGGCTAGACCCAATGACATCGTACAATTAGAGTTTATCGGTGACAGGGCACGAAAACACGCTTCATTTACGTTTCAAAACGATGGCGGAGAAGTAATGAATGCTTTTCAAAACGTGCTAGACCTGTTGGTACAATCAAACGCTGAAATTATGAACGACGATGAAATACAGGTAGTGGTTCAAGTGATACATAACCCTAGAGGCGGTGTTAGAAGAAAAGCCGAAACCCTTTTGGAACATGAACTCTACAAAAAGAAAGCTCGCTATCTGTATAAACCAAACAACGTGAACAATCATCTCTGCTTTGCCATCAGCCTAGCCCATCTGATTCATCCCGAATTTACGGATAGTCAGGCTGTGCTGGAGGCTAAACAAATACAGAGCGGAAAAGCGGGCTTACACGATCAAACACCCGTCACTTTCAGTCATATTCATGCTTTTGAAAATTGTCATACTGTACAGAGAAGAGGATCAGCGCCCCTTCTCGCTGTTTGAGACAGATTCCCCTAAATCAGATAATCCGTTGTATCTGTATTTATCTCAAAATCATTACAACGGTATCACCAACATTAAAGGATTTTTGTCAAAACCGCACGTTTGCCACTACTGCTACAGAGGGTACATCAAAGCCAACAGACACAAATCCGACGGTCATTGCGTGGTCTGTACAATTTCCGACTGTGTGAAAATAATGAAAAAATCAGTCTTTTGCCAGGATTGCAAAATGTGGGCACGTACACCTACATGTCTACTCAAACATAGGGAAAAACAGCCGGTAATGGGTAAACTCCTCAGCATTTGCGATCGTCGGAAAAAATGCCTTGAATGCAGGTTATATTACGATGTACCCGTTTCTACAAGTATCGACAATCACAAGTGTCCCAAGTCAAAACGTCGAATATGTAAAGTAGAATTACCCCGCTGTGACACAGAGGCAGCAGGAACAGGACATCTTTGCTATATACAAAAACTACCAAGCGATGTAAAGCACAATGATAACATCATATTTTACGATTTTGAGACATTTGTTGGTGCCGACAATACGCACATTCCCTTTCTAGTCTGTACAAAGACGTTGCAAGGAGAAGAGTGGCGTGCTTTTGGTACGGACTGCGTTACAGTTTTCCTCACACATTTTAGGAAAGCTTGTTATCGTCAATCTACATTTATCGCCCACAATTCGAGAGGATTTGACGGATACTTGATACTGAGTGGTATGGTACAGTTAGGCATAGCTCCCTCTATCATTATGCAGGGGAGTAAAGTTCTCTGTTTTGAAGACCGTGATTTTAGGCTAAAATACATTGACTCGGTTTCCTTTCTTACCATGCCACTCAGCGCCATGCCTAAAGCGTTGGGACTCAATGATTGCTGGTCCAAGGGGTATTTTCCTCACAAATTTAGTTTGGAGGAACATTTAAACTACGTAGGAAAATACCCCCCAATCAGCAATTACGGAGTAGAACGCATGACGGCCGACGATCGGGACAAGTTTGAGACATGGTATCGCGAAAAGAGCGGAGAGGTCTTTGATTTTCGAAAACAAGCGGTACATTACTGCAAAAACGACGTCGACGTTCTTCGTGCAGGATGCCTCAAATTTAGAGCTGAGTTTATGCATGAGACGCATGTTGATCCTTTTAGCCGTATCACCATAGCGTCAGCCTGCATGAAGGTGTTTGTGACTAATTTCCTCGAACCAGACTCTCTAGCCATACCTTCCCCGGATAACTACCGTGGGACGTGTAAAAAATACTCGCACGCCGGCATCCAATGGTTAGAATGGGAGGCGCATCGTCGTGGAATTTTTATACAGCATGCTTTAAACAAAGGAGAAAAACAGATGGGGTCATACTTTGTAGACGGATTTGCTGTAATCGGCGACAAACCGTTTGTCTGGGAATTTCAGGGATGTTTTTATCACGGATGCCCGACATGTTTTGAACCCAGTGCCGTATGTCCTTTGACAAACACTCATTTTGAAGAGTTGCACAGGGTTGCCGTGGAAAAAATGGAGGCGTTAAAGCGCGACCACAAGGCCAACATCATTATCATCAGAGAGCACTAGTGGAATGAGATGAAAAAATCACAACCCAGGGTGATAAACTTTTTCAAAACTCACAATTTCCCCGAGCCTCTCATCCCACGAGATGCTCTTTTTGGGGGTAGGACGAGTGCCTTCAACTTGAGGCACACGGCGGGTGAGAAGCAGCGTGTATTGTATGAGGATGTCACCTCTCTCTACCCGTACGTCAACAGCGCATTTCCTTACCCATTGGGTCATCCCGTCATCATCCACACGGATTTTGAGGACGTTCAAAACTATTTTGGTCTGGTCAGAGCTATCGTTCATCCCCCTCGAGGTCTCTATTTTCCTGTGCTACCCTACAGAACGGCCAAAGGCAAACTAGTGTTTACACTTTGTCGCACATGCGCCGAAACCAATAACCAACAGGGACCTTGTGAGCATGATGAGGAAGGTAGGGCGCTGACGGGAGTCTGGGTCACGGTTGAATTCAACAAAGCTCTGCAGTTGGGGTACAGAGTCGATAAGATTACGGAGGTATGGCACTTTGAAAAGCAGAGCGCTAGCGTCTTTACGGGTTACGTTCAAACTTTTCTAAAGGGGAAGCAAGAAGCTTCGGGGTATCCTAAAGAAGCCGTCGATGTAGAAAGCAGGGAAAAGTACATTCGCGAATATCGTGAAAATCAGGGAATACTGTTGGATGCTGCAAAAATCGAGGTCAACTCCGCCAAGAGACAAATGTCAAAACTCTTTTTAAACAGTCTTTGGGGAAAGTTTGCGGAGAGGCACAATAGAACTCAGACCACCTTGGTGAAAAAAAGTGAAGAATTTTACAACTTTGTATTTTCAGGAAAATATACGGTTGAATATTTCTCCTTTCTCAGCGATAAGATTGCCATGGTACAGTGGAGATACGGCAAAAACAGCGTGGTGCTTCCCGGTAACACAAACAATGTATTTATCGCCGCTTTTACCACCGCTTACGCACGGTTGAAAATGTATGGTTACCTAGAGAAGCTGCAAGAGAGAGTTCTTTACACAGACACCGATAGTTTAATCTACACGGTAAACGAGGGGGAAGCTTCTCTGGAGACGGGCTCCTATCTAGGGGAATTGACGGATGAGTTGGGGGGGCGACAGCATTCAAGAATTTGCCTCTGCCGGTCCAAAGAGTTATGCCTACCAAACCCTACGGGGTAAAAAAACTGTGCTGCGTGCCAAGGGAATTACTCAAAACAGACAGTGTTGCGAGAGGGTCAACTTTGACAGCGTCAAAGATTTGGTAGAGGGTTATCTACAGGGAGACAAAACGGGTGAGATATACACGCCTCATCATCAAATTGCTCGTGATAAAAGGGGCTTCCTTTTAAAAAACACTTCGTTTGAAAATAAGTTTAGAGTCGTGTATGACAAAAGACGGCTCTTTCCCGACGGGAAAACTTTACCATTTGGGTATTAGAGAGGGAAAAAATGGACAAAATGGAACAAGTAGAGTTTGACCCTAGATTGTATACACCTTTTTCATGCTTGGTTGTAGGGCCTAGCGGTTGTGGAAAGACTTTTTTTTTTTTTTTTTTTTTTTTTTTTGTAAAATGTATATTGGAAAATTGTGAACACGTTACGAACTCTGTACCCATAATATTGTGTGGATTTATACTTCTTTTCAACCCATCTATGTAGAACTAAAAAAAATGACACATTTCTAGCCCCTGAGAGGAAACGAAGAAGTAAAAAGGTGACATTGTTAACGCATTGGCTAAACCTCGAATGATGTGACAAAACTTTTGTTTCAATAAAATGTTTTTTTTTATTCATCAAACACATTGTGTACAGCATTTTCATTTCAACGATTCAAAAACGTTTCTAAACAACAGACAGTTTGTACGTCGCAACTACTACTATTATTCCAACTTGTACAACGTTGCAATTTTTTGGACATGTGCGTATGTTAATCTGTGATGTACTTTAATAAATCCCTTATCTTATTAAAAATAAACTGTGCCAAACAACAATAATAAACAATACAAACTTTCCTTAATGTTAAAACACGAAACAAATGCGGTGTCTTTACAACAAGTTTATGTAAATTAGAAATGTTAAAAAAAATTAAATCATATCACAGTTATCAACAATTGTCAAATGTGCTCAAAAATAACTAATACCTTAAAATATTTTAACAAAGTGTTATTTAAAATAAACACATGTATAAAACATTAGCAACATACCTATATAATATACTTTCTTTAGCAAAACAAACATTATAACTATTGTTCTACTATTATATGAGTTTTAAAATATGTTTTTTTTATATGTTTTAATTCGTAAAACATTAGCAACATACCTATATAATATACTTTCTTTAGCAAAACAAACATTATAAATATTGTTCTACTATTATATGAGTTTTAAAATATGTTTTTTTTATATGTTTTAATTCGTAAATGTCTTAGAGCGTTTATTGTTAGAGGCAAAACGCTTGTTGTTTGTAAGACATTAATGTGTTTTGTACATATGTGCGGCTTTCTTAACACAACGAGAAATCTTTGGTGTTGTTTTGTTTATATTTATTACCGTTATTTTGACCGTTTTCAAAACATTGATTACTAGTTTTTTTTATCAACACTTTTCATTGTTATAAAAATGGACAAAACTTTAAGAGTTATCAGTGTTCATGTAACAACGTAATAAACAGCACATTTACGGTATGAATACATATTTCTAAACAAAGTTACCGTCTTTATTGTTCGTTGACATTAGGTTTGTAACAATAAAGTATGAAAAAACATGCTCGACTTTAACAGCAAGTGGCGCTGTCGTTTTCTCTCGACACTCTTACGCTCACACTCGGAAACAAACCCCCGCCTACTTCTCAGCGCGCGAAAATCAGTTGTGGGGAAGACGGGCTAGTGTGAGGAGCTCGTCAAAACTCTGGAGCTTTAAGGATGAACGTCCAGAATGCAAAAAGAACTTACAGGGGTAGCATGTAAGACTTTCGCCATCTTTTCGAAGCTGTTGTCCTCGAGCAAGCCTACGACGACGACGGTCTCCTCCGGAAAAAATCATCCGCTCCAACCGGAGCAAAAAGGGAACGTTTGTAAGTAAATATATATATATTGTATATTGTCTGTTTTTTTTCTTCTAAAATGAAAATCATTTGACTCGTCAGATATATTAAAGTTCTATAATTTGGTAAAATTGCAAACAGCTGAAATAATGTACAAAGCCAAAAAAAAAAAAAAAAAAAAAAAAAAAAAATTGTCTTAAAAAAAAAAAGTGTGTGTGCGTGTGTGCGTGTGTGTGTGTGTGTGTTGGGTGATTTTTGAACATTTTGAGGACTTTTCCTACTTTCCTCCACCACTCCTCCACGACTGCGGGTCTCGTAGGACTCCTCAGCCCCACTCTTCCCTCTGACCTTTCCATAACCCCACCCCTCTTCTAAGGTCGTCAATCATTTTTGACACAAGGTGTATCACAGTCATTAATAATTTTTTTTGACAGCTAGGTCATAAATCATCTTTGCCATAAGGTCGTAAATCATTTTTGACAGCTCATTTTTGACAGCTAGGTCATAAATCATTTTTGACAGCTCATTTTTGACAGCTAGGTCATAAATCATCTTTGCCATAAGGTCATAAATCATTTTTGACAGGTCATTTTTGACAGCTAGGTCATAAATCATTTTTGACATAAGGTCATAAATCATTTGACCTTTTGACCCTAAGGTCATAAATCCTTTGATCTTTTGACAGCTAGGTCATAAATCATTTGACATAAGGTCGTAAATCAATTTTGACACAAGGTAGGCCCTTAAGGTTTTTGACATCTGTGATAGGTGGTTTCACCACGAGTGTGTCCTGAGGCCAGATGTGGATGGGGATTACCTGTGCCCTGCGTGTTCATGATGAGGGGAGTGTTGGAAGTATTAAACTATATTTATGTTATCCCCTTCTGCCCAATATATAATAATATTTCTGTTTATAGATGTATAGTTTTTTATGAGGAGTTACATTTTATTACTAAAAAGTGTTCTATTTTGAGTCAGTTAAGCTAGAACTAGCCAGCGATAGTCTGCGGGCTATAGAGCGTTTTCTATTTGGGCTCCAGTACTATGCAATGCCCTCCCGGTAACAGTTAGAGATGATACCTCAGTAGAAGCATTTAAGTCCCATCTTAAAACTCATTTGTATACTCTAGCCTTTAAATAGACCCCCTTTTTAGACCAGTTGATCTGCCGTTTCTTTTCTTTTCTCCTCTGCTCCCCTCTCCCTTGTGGAGGGGGCGGGGGCACAGGTCCGGTGGCCATGGATGAAGTGCTGGCTGTCCAGAGTCGGGACCCGGGGTGGACCGCTCGCCTGTGCATCGGTTGGGAACATCTCTGCGCTGCTGACTCGTCTCCGCTCGGGATGGTGTCCTGCTGGCACCACTATGGACTGGACTCTTACTATTATGTTGGATCCACTATGGACTGGACTCTCACAATATTATGTCAGACCCACTCGACATCCATTGTATTCGGTCTCCCCTAGAGAGGGGGGGGTTACCCACATATGCGGTCCTCTCCAAGGTTTCTCATAGTCATTCACATCGACGTCCCACTGGGGTGAGTTTTCCTTGCCCTTATGTGGGCTCTGTACCGAGGATGTCGTTGTGGCTTGTGCAGCCCTTTGAGACACTTGTGATTTAGGGCTATATAAATAAACATTGATTGATTGATTGATTGATTGATTGATTGTCTTTGTGTTCACTTTATTTGACGTTTGACTTTGAATAGTGTATATATAAATTATTTAACTATTGGTGGATTTTGTTATTTGTTTGTATTAAAATAAATTGCATTATACCTTGTTTGATAAGAAATTATATTTCTTCTCCTCTGACCTGAAAAAACCTATTTAATTACAAGACTGGTTTCAGATTATATTATCGTAATACCGATGTATTTATGATGTTTGGTGTGACAGGGACTTTATCTCTATTGTGAGGTAAACTTTGTTAGAGAAGTCCCATGTACCAAGAGCTGGGGACACTGTACATACCAAGAAAAACATAGGGGTGCATTCTCAGGCAGCTGGCCTGAACGTCCTGCCTGAAAATGCAAATAACTCCACCTCTGGAGGTCCAATTTTCACATGGTTCTCACTGTATACAGGGGGGGCTATGATGAGTAACCAGGGTGAGTTTCATGTCTCTATGACCTTCCTAACCAGAGATAGATGGGGGGTGCATTTTATGGCAGGTGGGAAATGCACCCCCCCCATAACTCCAGTTCTGGTAGTCCAATTTTCACATGGTTTTCAGTGTACACCCGGGGGGCTATGATGAGTAACCAGGGTGAGTTTCATGTCTCTAGGACCTTCCTAGCCAGAGATAGATGGGGGGTGCATTTTATGGCAGGTGGGAAATGCACCCCCCCATAACTCCACTTCTGGTAGTCCGATCATCACATGGTTTTCAGTGTATACCGGGGGGGCTATGATGAGTAACCAGGGTGAGTTTCATGTCTCTAGGACCTTTCTAGCCAGAGATAGATGGGGGGTGCATTCTGTGGCAGGTGGGTAATGCACCCCCCCATAACTCCAGTTCTGGTAGTCCAATTTTCACATGGTTTTCAGTGTATACCCGGAGGGCTATGATGAGTAACCAGGGTGAGTTTCATGTCTCTATGACATTCCTAACCAGAGATAGATGGGGGGTGCATTTTATGGCAGGTGGGAAATGCACCCCCCCATAACTCCACTTTTGGTAGTCTGATCATCACATGGTTTTCAGTGTATACCGGGGGGGCTATGATGAGTAACCAGGGTGAGTTTCATGTCCCTAGGACCTTCCTAGCCAGAGATAGATGGGGGGTGCATTCTGTGGCAGGTGGGTAATGCACCCCCCCATAACTCCAGTTCTGGTAGTCCAATTTTCACATGGTTTTCAGTGTATACCCGGGGGGCTATGATGAGTAACCAGGGTGAGTTTCATGTCTCTATGACCTTCCTAACCAGAGATAGATGGGCGGTGCATTTTATGGCAGGTGGGAAATGCACCCCCCCATAACTCCACTTCTGGTAGTCTGATCATCACATGGTTTTCAGTGTATACCCGGGGGGCTATGATGAGTAACCAGGGTGAGTTTCATGTCTCTATGACCTTCCTAACCAGAGATAGATGGGGGGTGCATTTTATGGCAGGTGGGAAATGCACCCCCCCCATAACTCCACTTCTGGTAGTCCAATTTTCACATGGTTTTCAGTGTATACCCGGGGGGCTATGATGAGTAACCAGGGTGAGTTTCATGTCTCTACGACCTTCCTAGCCAGAGATAGATGGGGGGTGCATTCTGTGGCAGGTGGGAAATGCACCCCCCCATAACTCCAGTTCTGGTAGTCCAATTTTCACATGGTTTTCAGTGTATACCCGGGGGGCTATGATGAGTAACCAGGGTGAGTTTCATGTCTCTATGACCTTCCTAACCAGAGATAGATGGGGGGTGCATTTTATGGCAGGTGGGAAATGCACCCCCCCCCCATAACTCCACTTCTGGTAGTCCAATGTTCACATGGTTTTCAGTGTATACCCGGGGGGCTATGATGAGTAACCAGGGTGAGTTTCATGTCTCTAGGACCTTCCTAACCAGAGATAGATGGGGGGTGCATTTTATGGCAGGTGGGAAATGCACCCCCCCCCCATAACTCCACTTCTGGTAGTCTGATCATCACATGGTTTTCAGTGTATACCGGGGGGGCTATGATGAGTAACCAGGGTGAGTTTCATGTCTCTAGGACCTTCCTAGCCAGAGATAGATGGGGGGTGCATTCTGTGGCAGGTGGGAAATGCACCCCCCCCATAACTCCAGTTCTGGTAGTCCAATTTTCACATGGTTTTCAGTGTATACCCGGGGGGCTATGATGAGTAACCAGGGTGAGTTTCATGTCTCTATGACCTTCCTAACCAGAGATAGATGGGCGGTGCATTTTATGGCAGGTGGGAAATGCACCCCCCCATAACTCCACTTCTGGTAGTCTGATCATCACATGGTTTTCAGTGTATACCCGGGGGGTTATGATGAGTAACCAGGGTGAGTTTCATGTCTCTATGACATTCCTAACCAGAGATAGATGGGGGGTGCATTTTATGGCAGGTGGGAAATGCACCCCCCCATAACTCCACTTTTGGTAGTCTGATCATCACATGGTTTTCAGTGTATACCGGGGGGGCTATGATGAGTAACCAGGGTGAGTTTCATGTCCCTAGGACCTTCCTAGCCAGAGATAGATGGGGGGTGCATTCTGTGGCAGGTGGGTAATGCACCCCCCCATAACTCCAGTTCTGGTAGTCCAATTTTCACATGGTTTTCAGTGTATACCCGGGGGGCTATGATGAGTAACCAGGGTGAGTTTCATGTCTCTATGACCTTCCTAACCAGAGATAGATGGGCGGTGCATTTTATGGCAGGTGGGAAATGCACCCCCCCATAACTCCACTTCTGGTAGTCTGATCATCACATGGTTTTCAGTGTATACCCGGGGGGTTATGATGAGTAACCAGGGTGAGTTTCATGTCTCTATGACCTTCCTAACCAGAGATAGATGGGGGGTGCATTTTATGGCAGGTGGGAAATGCACCCCCCCCATAACTCCACTTCTGGTAGTCCAATTTTCACATGGTTTTCAGTGTATACCCGGGGGGCTATGATGAGTAACCAGGGTGAGTTTCATGTCTCTAGGACCTTCCTAGCCAGAGATAGATGGGGGGTGCATTCTGTGGCAGGTGGGAAATGCACCCCCCCATAACTCCAGTTCTGGTAGTCCAATTTTCACATGGTTTTCAGTGTATACCCGGGGGGCTATGATGAGTAACCAGGGTGAGTTTCATGTCTCTATGACCTTCCTAACCAGAGATAGATGGGGGGTGCATTTTATGGCAGGTGGGAAATGCACCCCCCCATAACTCCACTTCTGGTAGTCTGATCATCACATGGTTTTCAGTGTATACCCGGGGGGCTATGATGAGTAACCAGGGTGAGTTTCATGTCTCTATGACCTTCCTAACCAGAGATAGATGGGGGGTGCATTTTATGGCAGGTGGGAAATGCACCCCCCCCCCATAACTCCACTTCTGGTAGTCCAATGTTCACATGGTTTTCAGTGTATACCCGGGGGGCTATGATGAGTAACCAGGGTGAGTTTCATGTCTCTAGGACCTTCCTAACCAGAGATAGATGGGGGGTGCATTTTATGGCAGGTGGGAAATGCACCCCCCCCCCATAACTCCACTTCTGGTAGTCTGATCATCACATGGTTTTCAGTGTATACCGGGGGGGCTATGATGAGTAACCAGGGTGAGTTTCATGTCTCTAGGACCTTTCTAGCCAGAGATAGATGGGGGGTGCATTCTGTGGCAGGTGGGTAATGCACCCCCCCATAACTCCAGTTCTGGTAGTCCAATTTTCACATGGTTTTCAGTGTATACCCGGGGGGCTATGATGAGTAACCAGGGTGAGTTTCATGTCTCTATGACCTTCCTAACCAGAGATAGATGGGGGGTGCATTTTATGGCAGGTGGGAAATGCACCCCCCCATAACTCCACTTTTGGTAGTCTGATCATCACATGGTTTTCAGTGTATACCGGGGGGGGCTATGATGAGTAACCAGGGTGAGTTTCATGTCCCTAGGACCTTCCTAGCCAGAGATAGATGGGGGGTGCATTCTGTGGCAGGTGGGTAATGCACCCCCCCATAACTCCAGTTCTGGTAGTCCAATTTTCACATGGTTTTCAGTGTATACCCGGGGGGCTATGATGAGTAACCAGGGTGAGTTTCATGTCTCTATGACCTTCCTAACCAGAGATAGATGGGCGGTGCATTTTATGGCAGGTGGGAAATGCACCCCCCCATAACTCCACTTCTGGTAGTCTGATCATCACATGGTTTTCAGTGTATACCCGGGGGGCTATGATGAGTAACCAGGGTGAGTTTCATGTCTCTATGACCTTCCTAACCAGAGATAGATGGGGGGTGCATTTTATGGCAGGTGGGAAATGCACCCCCCCCATAACTCCACTTCTGGTAGTCCAATTTTCACATGGTTTTCAGTGTATACCCGGGGGGCTATGATGAGTAACCAGGGTGAGTTTCATGTCTCTAGGACCTTCCTAGCCAGAGATAGATGGGGGGTGCATTCTGTGGCAGGTGGGAAATGCACCCCCCCATAACTCCAGTTCTGGTAGTCCAATTTTCACATGGTTTTCAGTGTATACCCGGGGGGCTATGATGAGTAACCAGGGTGAGTTTCATGTCTCTATGACCTTCCTAACCAGAGATAGATGGGGGGTGCATTTTATGGCAGGTGGGAAATGCACCCCCCCCCCATAACTCCACTTCTGGTAGTCCAATGTTCACATGGTTTTCAGTGTATACCCGGGGGGCTATGATGAGTAACCAGGGTGAGTTTCATGTCTCTAGGACCTTCCTAACCAGAGATAGATGGGGGGTGCATTTTATGGCAGGTGGGAAATGCACCCCCCCCCCATAACTCCACTTCTGGTAGTCTGATCATCACATGGTTTTCAGTGTATACCGGGGGGGCTATGATGAGTAACCAGGGTGAGTTTCATGTCTCTAGGACCTTCCTAGCCAGAGATAGATGGGGGGTGCATTCTGTGGCAGGTGGGAAATGCACCCCCCCCATAACTCCAGTTCTGGTAGTCCAATTTTCACATGGTTTTCAGTGTATACCCGGGGGGCTATGATGAGTAACCAGGGTGAGTTTCATGTCTCTAGGACCTTCCTAACCAGAGATAGATGGGGGGTGCATTTTATGGCAGGTGGGAAATGCACCCCCCCCCCATAACTCCACTTCTGGTAGTCTGATCATCACATGGTTTTCAGTGTATACCGGGGGGGCTATGATGAGTAACCAGGGTGAGTTTCATGTCTCTAGGACCTTCCTAGCCAGAGATAGATGGGGGGTGCATTCTGTGGCAGGTGGGAAATGCACCCCCCCCATAACTCCAGTTCTGGTAGTCCAATTTTCACATGGTTTTCAGTGTATACCCGGGGGGCTATGATGAGTAACCAGGGTGAGTTTCATGTCTCTATGACCTTCCTAACCAGAGATAGATGGGGGGTGCATTTTATGGCAGGTGGGAAATGCACCCCCCCCACAACTCCAGTTCTGGTAGTCCAATTTTCACATGGTTTTCAGTGTATACCGGGGGGGCTATGATGAGTAACCACGGTGAGTTTCATGTCTCTAGGACCTTCCTAGCCAGAGATAGATGGGGGGTGCATTCTGTGGCAGGTGGGAAATTCACCCCCCCCCCCCCCCCCATAACTCCAGTTCTGGTAGTCCAATTTTCACATGGTTTTCAGTGTATACCCGGGGGGCTATGATGAGTAACCAGGGTGAGTTTCATGTCTCTATGACCTTCCTAACCAGAGATAGATGGGGGGTGCATTTTATGGCAGGTGGGAAATGCACCCCCCCATAAGTCCACTTCTGGTAGTCTGATCATCACATGGTTTTCAGTGTATACCCGGGGGGCTATGATGAGTAACCAGGGTGAGTTTCATGTCTCTAGGACCTTCCTAACCAGAGATAGATGGGGGGTGCATTTTATGGCAGGTGGGAAATGCACCCCCCCCATAACTCCAGTTCTGGTAGTCCAATTTTCACATGGTTTTCAGTGTATACCTGGGGGGCTATGATGAGTAACCAGGGTGAGTTTCATGTCTCTATGACCTTCCTAACCAGAGATAGATGGGGGGTGCATTCTGTGGCAGGTGGGAAATTCACCCCCCCCCCCCATAACTCCAGTTCTGGTAGTCCAATTTTCACATGGTTTTCAGTGTATACCCGGGGGGCTATGATGAGTAACCAGGGTGAGTTTCATGTCTCTATGACCTTCCTAACCAGAGATAGATGGGGGGTGCATTTTATGGCAGGTGGGAAATGCACCCCCCCATAAGTCCACTTCTGGTAGTCTGATCATCACATGGTTTTCAGTGTATACCCGGGGGGCTATGATGAGTAACCAGGGTGAGTTTCATGTCTCTATGACCTTCCTAACCAGAGATAGATGGGGGGTGCATTTTATGGCAGGTGGGAAATGCACCCCCCCCCCATAACTCCAGTTCTGGTAGTCCAATTTTCACATGGGTTTCAGTGTATACCTGGGGGGCTATGATGAGTAACCAGGGTGAGTTTCATGTCTCTATGACCTTCCTAACCAGAGATAGATGGGGGGTGCATTTTATGGCAGGTGGGAAATGCCCCCCCCATAACTCCGCCTCTGGTACTTCGGGTACTTTTGGTAACGTTATTTGTGAATGTTCAATTTGAAACTTCTTAAAACCAAATCAAAGGTAGACATCATATGCATTCATTTATTTATTCATCCATCCACCCATGAGCTCCTAAAGAAAATGTCATATTTTTAAAATACGAGTATTGGATCACGACAACACGTCGAATGAAGCAGCAAACATTCGTTCTTCTTGATGTCTCTACAAAAGTACATATAGAGGTTTACTTTGGTGTACATATTCTTTACAGTATAGCTGTCAAGGTAGACAATACTACATTTTCGGGACAGCAAATATTCCAATATTAATTGGTTATTGTTTTCGCCTTATCTGATCTAATGACGGCGAAATCATTAAATGCTCACAATTTGGAATCCATCCACAAGTAAGGATAATTTCACTTTATGTACTTTATTATGCCGAAAGAGGCGATTTCAGCCACTTGAATGACAGCGAAATCATTAAAGGCTCACAATTTTTAATTCATCCACAAGTAAAGCACAAGTAAAGAAAACTTGGATTATTTCACTTTATGTACTTTTTCATGCCGAAAGAGGCGATTTAAAAGAGGCGATTTCAGCCAACAGCCGAGTTAGATATACTTTTCGAGACGAGTAATGCAACCGAGTGACGTAAGCGCGCTCCCGCGTCAGGGGGTGCATATTATGGCAGGGGTGCGTTTTCCGGCACAACACCTGCACAACACCTGTTCAAGTGATTAGGATGGGTGGCCAAATACTTTTGGCAATATAGTGTATGTTGCGTTACACTTTTACCAAACAAACCACATTTGCAATGCAACCGCAGTGTTTGTTTTAATCGAGCATGGTTTGACTTTACAGCCCACGACGTTAATTCCAGTCAAACTGGATCGCGTTTTCCTCGCATCGTTCTTATAAAAACACCTACCCCGACATTTGCAGACTGAAACGCGAGCTGTACTTTTGTTCGACCTGCAGTTCTATCTTCTGTCTCTAGAGGTCGCCGCAGCCCAAGTAAGTTCACTGACAAGTAAGGAAGTATCTTATCTCCCGCTGCTGAGGAGAGAGAGAGGGATCAGGCTCTGTGTGTGGCAGTTACTCCTCATTTACGTAGCAGTCCAGCTGACGAACCATGTAGTTTTTACACTGCCTTGTTAATTAATGTTATCTTTAAGGGGGTGTGTTGTGTTCGATGCCCTGAAGTCAATTGTCAGTATGGTTTATTCGTGAGTTTGATTGCGCGACTAAGGGTAAGTCCATCATCAATAATTATATTTTGAAGCTAACTATTTTGTTTGTTTTAATTTTGTTTCCGCTATAAAGAGAAACAAATAGAGCTTCCGGTATTCTAAGATTAAACCGTGTAATAGTATGTTAATGAGCCCAGCAATACTACTTTTACATGGTCATGCAGGTGACTATAGTAATTTTCTGTTGTAAATGTCACTGCAAATAAAAAATAAAAGCTTTTTCTTCCCAAACTTGTTTCCAGTAATTCAAAACAGGTCACTAAAATGTAATAATTCTGATTGAATACCACATACTCACAGCCTGCCTGCTTATCACTTCTCATTCGGATCTCATATGGTACTCGTGTTTAATTCCGTCATGCTGTTTGATGACAGTAGAGCGTTATATTCTATACTTAGGTCAAAAAAAGTTGTATAATAACATTATTCACTTACCGTCATTCCACGATAAGTTTTGACACACGTACGTGCCTGACTTGCTTTGCTCAGATAATAACTAGTACGATCGCTTCAAAATCAGAGCAACTTAAGCACGGGCATCTATTTGATCCCCTTCTGGTTTTGTAGACAGTGCAGAATTGTTGCTTGGTTTATTTAACAGAAAGGTCAGAATGTCAACAAAAATCTAATCCAAAACACTCAAAAAAGGTTAAACATTGATTTGCATTTGATTTAGTGAAAAAAACAAAAAACGTGGCTCAGCACTGTGCAGTACAGAGGTCAGCTGTGTCTTGTTCTTGTTGTCAACAACAAACACACTCAATCATCTACAGTCGTGGTCAAAAGTTTGCATACACTTGTAAAGAACATCATGTCATGGCTGTCTTGAGTTTCCAATGATTTCTTCAATTCTTTTTTTTTTTTTTTTGTGATAGAGTGATTGGAGCACATACTTGTTGGTCACAAAAAACATTCATGAAGTTTGGTTCTTTTATGAATTTATTATGGGTCTACTGAAAATGTGACCACATCTGCTGGGTCAAAAGTATACGTACAGCAATGTTAATATTTGGTTACATGTCCCTTGGCAAGTCTCACAGCAATAAGGCGCTTTTGGTAGCCATCCACAAACTTCTGGCAAGCTTCTGGTAACATTTTGCACCACTCCTCTTGACAAAATTGGTGCAGTTCAGCTAAATGTGTTAGTTTTCTGACATGTACTTGTTTCTTCAGGATTGTCCACACCATTATAAAACCTTAATTCTAGCCTGATTTAGCCATTCCTTTGCCACTTTTGATGTGTGTTTGGGATTTTTATTATGGCCAAATAGCTAAAATTTTGTTTCATCTGACATCAAATAGACAAAGATAAGACCTTCTGGAGGAAAGCTCTGTGGTCAGATGAAACAAAAATTTAGCTGTTTGGCCACAATACCCAGCAATATGTTTGGAGGAGAAAAGGTGAGGCCTTTAATCCCAGGAACACCACACCTACCGTCAAGCATGGTGGTGGTAGTATTATGCTCTGGGCCTGTTTTGCTGCCAATTGAACTGGTGCTTTACAGAGAGTAAATGGGACAATGAAAAATGAGGATTACCTCCAAATTCTTCAGGACAACCTAAAATCATCAGCCCGGAGGTTGGGTCTTGGGCGCAGTTGGGTGTTCCAACAGGACAATGACCCCAAACACACGTCAAAAGTGGTAAAGGAATGGCTAAATCAGGCTAGAATTAAGGGTTTGGAATGGCCTTCCCAAAGTCCTTACTTAAACGTGTGGACAGTGCTGAAGAAACAAGTCCATGTCAGAAAACCAACAAATTTAGCTGAACTTCACCAATTTTGTCAAGAGGAGTGGTCAAAAATTCAACCAGAAGCTTGCCAGAAGCTTGTAGATGGCTACCACAAACGCCTTATTGCAGTGAAACTTGCCAAGGGACATATAACCAAATATTAACATTGCTGTATGTATACTTTTGACCCAGCAGATTTGGTCACATTTTCAGTAAATTCATAAAAGAACCAAACTTCATTAATATTTTTTGTGACCAACAAGTATGTGCTCCAATCACTCTATCACAAAAAAATAAGAGTTGTAGAAATTATTGGAAACTCAAGACAGCCATGACATTATGTTCTTTACAAGTGTATGTAAACTTTTGACCATGACTGTACGTTTTGAGGCGGTCACTTCAATGTTTCTGCTCTTTCTGCTGATTTCCAATGGGTGTATTTACTGGTTACTGCTATATCTCAGCAGGTACAATACATCGAAACAACGTTGATCATACATACTTGTCCTTAAAAACTGACTTAAAAAAACTTTGCAAAATAGCTTTATTTGTACAAAACCCAAAACCTGCGAAGTTGGCACGTTGTGTAATTCGTAAATAAAAACAGAATACAATGATTTGCAAATCCTTTTCAACTTATATTCAATTGAATAGACTGCAAAGACAAGATATTTAATGTTTGAACTGAGAAGCAACATTTTTTTTGCAAATAATCATTAACTTAGAATTTAATGGCAGCAACACATTGCAAAAAAGTTGGCACAGGTGCATTTTTTACAACTGTGTTACATGGCCTTTCCTTTTAACAACACTCAGTAAACATTTGGGAACCGAAGAGACCAATTTTTGAAGCTTTTCAGGTGGAATTCTTATTCCACTCTTCCTTGATGTACAGCTTAAGTTGTTCAACTGTCCGGGGTCTCCGTTGTGGTATTTTAGCCTTCATATTGCGCTACACATTTTCAATGGGAGACAGGTCTGGACTACAGGCAGGCCAGTCTCGTACCCGCACTCTTTTACAATGAAGACACGCTGTTGTAACACATGGTTTGGCATTTTCTTGCTGAAATAAGCATGGGCGTCCATGATAACGTTGCTTGGATGGCAACATATGTTGCTCCAAAACCTGTATGTACCTTTCCGCATTAATGGTGCCTTCACAGATGAATAAGTTACCCATGCCTTGGGCACTAATATTTGCAAAAAATAACGTTTTCCAGTTCGAACGTTAAGTATATTGTCTTTGTAGTCTATTCAATTGAAACGTTTTCTGTTTTTATTCACAATTTACACAACGTGCCAACATCAATGGTTTTAGGTTTTGTACATTGATACAACATTGATGTCTAACGGTGGATCAATGTTGTTGGTATTGATGTCTAACGGTGGATCAATGTTGTTGGTTGGGAGATTACCAAAATTAAATCGTCAAATCAACATCAGAACCAGACAATAAATAAATGTTGTAAAAAAACATGTTGTTGCAATGTTTTATTTGTGTTTTAGAATATTGGCTGAGATATGACCAAAATTCAATGGTCAAATCATCATCAGCTCCCAACATTGATTAAACGTTAAAAAGCAACATTATGTTTGAGTTGCTCAATGTCAGGACCTAATTCAACAAGTTCTTAATGTTGTTTCAATGTCTTGTGCCTGCTGGGATGTGTTTCCGTTGTTGTGAGAATTAATATTGGGTGGTCGGTGATCAAACAAATATTTGACTCAATCAAAAATCTTTATTCTTTACTGGAAATTTTGGTCGATATTCTGTCTCTCATACACAATATAAAAATCTAGACTGTCAGTTGGTAAATTTAAAAGATCATCAAACAATCTAATAATTATTCTCTCCACTGTAAATAAGGCTGATTATTCCCAAGTTTGTTGCTTTGTCCTTGCTTTTCAAATGTTATGATTTAATGGCTATTTTCCACCAGCAGGTGCTTCAAAATGGAGTTGAGCAGAAGGAAAGTCCCTCTCTATGTGAGTATGTGCTTCACTTGTCAAAGTATGCAGTACATTTAGGAATCACAATAAGTATTAAAGTTAAGTATTAAAATGCAAAAAACAGTTTATGGTAGAAAACAGGTCAATATAAATTATTCTGAAGTGGTTATGATCAGTGTTGGGTTAGTTACTGAAAACCAGTAACTAGTTACAGTTACTAGTTACTTTATTTCAAAAGTAACTCAGTTACTAACTCAGTTACTTACACCAAAAAGTAATGCGTTACTGTGAAAAGTAACTATTTAGTTACTTCTTTTCTTCTTCTTTTTTTTTTAAAGCTCCCATTAATGCCCTTTTTGCCTTCATTTCAGTACTGTTATTGCACTGGAGAATAATACAATCTGTTGATCAACTTGACATACATTTTTATTTTCCTTTTAACATAATTAATGAAAAACAGTGCAACATAAAAAGGCATTCCTCCTTTCTTTAAACTTGGACCAATGACCATGAATAAAAAACAAGTTAAAGTGCAACATAGTGCACATCATCTTCCTTGAAACATAAAGCCTGACATCTGGAGTGATGCTGCTGTCTTCCACACTTGGAGCCATGGATTGTAGAATACTTGTTTTCAGTGGCAGGATCATTGACACAGATGGTGAAGTTTCAGTGCTCAGTAGAGATGGAACACTTTTGAGGAGTTTAAGCACCTGGAGGACCTCACCTGCCACTCTCACATCATCATCAGACAGGGTGACATTTGTCTTCAGGGTGTTGTGGGTCAATGCAGAGTATATAGCTGCCTGCTGCTCCAACATATCATAAGTGGAGTTCCACCTCGTTGGGACATCATGTATGAGCAGGCAGCTTTAGCATTTCTTGCTTTGTCTTAAGCACATGAGCAGCTGTTGTGCTTGGGTGGAAGTAAGAAACCTTCCTGATCCTCCCAAAGAGGCGCTCCATCCTATTGACTGAGATTCCCTTCTGTGATGCCAAATTCACTACATGTGCAAAGCACCTATCTGTGGTCCCAGTCCTGCCTCATTCTCTGTAATTATTTGATTTTTGGCATTATCACATGTGACTGGGATATCTTTATCTTCCATTCCTCCACTGCTTGTGTCAGCACCTGCGCAGGGTGACTCTCGTAGAGGGGGCGTGTCTTCTCATCTCCCAGTCTGCTGTGATGAAGTGAGCGCTTATAGTTCCGCTGGACGTCCACCCGTCTGTCATGAGCGCAACAGCTGATGCTCGGGATAGTTCATCCACAACTTTTTTCTTCTCCTGCTCATAAAGATCTGGCACAATCTTATTGCTGAAGTGGGTGCGCGACGGGATGTCGTAACGTGGTTCAAGCACGTTCAGCATGTGTTTAAAACCCTCGTTTTGCACAACCGAGTCTGCACTTATAAACACACCGATTCAATGGCAGGGGCGTTCAAGCTCCTCCGTTACTCCGCTCGCCATGACCACGCTGTGTGTGGACTGAACGTGCCAACAACTTTTTTTTTTGTTTCATATATCAAACCGCGGATCAATTGTGTGCGTCATCCCCTCCCCACACCCACACACACACACACACATAGACCGCGCCTCTTTTCTTCTCTCCGGCTTGTGACAGAGGAAGATTCAGAAGAACGACACCGCAGCGCTTCTGTTTCTAGCCGATACTACATCAAAAGTAACGTAAAATAACGCAGTAACGCATCATGTAGTAACGGTAACTAAATTACTGAATAAAAAAAAATAACGCGTTAGATTACTAGTTACCGCCGAAACTAACGGCGTTACAGTAACGCGTTACAGTAACGCGTTACTTTGTAACGTTAGTCCCAACACTGGTTATGATATACATTAATTACAGTACAAAAAGTTAAGGTGTGCCGTTTTATTGAAGTTTTTTGCCAAAGGTCGATGAGTGCGCCCAGTTTCTTTTGCTGTGATTATGCAGACTTTCATCGGTCTTTTGAATGAGTCGTTTGTATCCTTTGAGTTGTAGTTTCTTTGGGAAAAATAACTATCTGTCAGCGCAACAATGAATGAAAGCTTGACATTATGTTTATCCAACTGGCAAATCAGTAACCATGTGATTCATTCACCAGTCCTGTTTTTTATTTGTATTTTAATCAGTCAAAGTTGGAATGGAACATTTGTTTGCAATCATTTTAATATATCCTGTTGAATCTTTGAATGGTTGTGTTCAGGGCAAATATTATATGCACCATTCAGCTTGCTCGATCTTAGCAGTGGAAGCAAATATTAATATTGGAGGATATATATTGGAGGATCAAAGGTGTGGTGTATTTCCTTCGCTGTATTCATGTCTATTCAATCACCATTCAATCAATCTGTTGTTTTCTTTGTCACACTGAGGTCACTTAAAGTTTATACAAAATACGCTCCATCTTGTTTATTACATAAAAGGATACTTTGCTTGTTTTCTAGTAAGCCGGATCTTATGCAACAATTTCATCATTAAATCAGACAACTCTGATAAGGATTGTAACCTTCTAAACTGTCCTACAAGTGTACAAAGTAGTTAGTTGTAATGCAAAGGTGATTTTTGCATTGCAGCATCATGCTTTTTAACATTCATTAATTCAACACTACAAACATGATAGCAACAAATCACTCATGATACAGCTGGACAAAATAATTGGGACATCACTGCACTGTTACTGCTACTTTTGGATATAAGCCTGTTTTTTTCATGTTAAGGAAATATGTATCATTTTGGTAAACGTATGTAACATGAATGTTATTCACTCAACACTTCTTATTGAGGTCCTACAAGCCAAAGAATAAACACAAATGTGTGCAGAGTTAATATTTTAATGCTCCTTTGAAACTGCAATCCACTTTTGGAATAAGTGTTGCAAAGAAGCTACAGAAGGTAAAATTGTACCACCCCAGTAGCATTCAACTTTAGGTGATCCTCCTTTGTAGTTGGACTCTGTCAGTCATATGTATACCTTACTGCAAAGGCGAAATTAATACAACTGTAGAAGTAAAAAAAAGTGCTGTCAAATTATTACATTTCTTTAATCAGATTAATCTCACTGTTGAATTTGGATTAATCAAGATTAATCACAAGTTATTAGTCACTTGTATAATCTAAAATAATTTAAAAAAAGAACCCAATTTTTGACACAAATGTTGTTTTATTGTCAGAATGTTAAACACTATAAAGGAAAATTAATGCACCTAATTTGTCGCCAGGGAGAATACCATATGGAGTCAGTAAATTCAGTAAGTATTCATGGCGCTTTGCTTTTTTCAAATTTGTTTTATGTTAAAGCCTTATTCATTTTTGTCCTCACAAATTCTACCCACAATACCCTATAAGGACAATGTGAAAACGTTGTATTTTTTTGTTTGTAGAAATTTTTGCAATTGTATTAAAAATATAAAACTAAAAAATCACATGTATATTCACAGCATTTTCCATGAAGCTCAAAAGTGAGCTCAGCGGTATCCTGTTTCAACTAATCATCCTCGAGGTGTTCCTACAGCTTAATTAGAGTCCACTTGTGGTACATTTAGTTGGTTGGACGGGATTTCGAAATGCACACACCTGTCAATATATAAGGTCGCACACTTGACAGTGTATGGCCGTACAAACTAAGAATGAAGTCGAAAGAATTGTCTGTAGACCTCCGAGACAGGATTGTCTTGTGGCACAGATCTGGGGAAGGGTACGGAAAAATATCTGCTGCCTTGAATGTCCCAATGAGTACAGTGGCCTCCCATCATCTGTGAACGGAAGAAGTTTGGAACCACCATGACAATTTCCAGAGCTGAACTTCTTTTGCAACAAAATGAGGACTCTTGACCACAAGGAAATTATTCTGTTAGCTACAAACAACTTTCCATCGGAATGGATCTTGAAATCAAAGGACTTCCTGTTTGAAGTATATCCGACGACTACACAACGAAAAATTATTCACACGGGAAAAGATAAGGAGGCCAAAAACGTGAAGGCATGCTTAAGCTTGTTTAATGAGTTTGGGGACGATATGCCTATGTTTTTCTCGCACTGTTTGGACAAGCTCCCACTTGTTGGCTTTGGCAGTATATACGCCTCGGTCCTGGTCATAATAATAGAGCAACTGAGCAGGGAAGTTTCTGGGCTGCGGAGGGCCAGTGAAGGACAGGTGGATGTGAACGAGCATCTACTGACTGTGCAGCCACAGTAGCTGTGGGAATTTTGCATATGGGGAATTTTCGGCACTGGTACAGGGAGCTTCATTTCAGTCATCACGATTTGGGCTCCTTTTATACTGGACACCAAATCAGATTTTTTTGCCCTCAAGTGACACAGATCGTATATATTTGTCTAAACGCTCCAAAGTGCTTCAAATCTAGTATTTTTGCATCAGATTTGGGCCACAACAGGAGGTAATCCGAATGCGTTTTGAATGTGATCTTTTTAAATGTGACAGCAGTCTAAACAGCAATGCGACCTGTTTGCAACTTTTACGTCATTTGGTCGAGCTACGTCATTTGTGTGTGCAGCACGATCACTTTCCTATTTGCAATTGCCTTTTTCCTCTACCTGCAGTTGTTTTCCATCATCTGCTTACTTCCTCTTTAAAACAGCCACGGCACAAACCCACTAACACGCAGATATGTGGCGATATGAATGCTGATATTTCTTATAATGCTTCCTCCTTTGCCAAGCATATAATCAGAATGTGTGAAGACAATAATTTGCTACTATCTAGTCAGGTGATTTTACCTGTGGACAGCTTCACCTACTACAGTGACGCCCACAGAAGAAATAGTTGGCTTGATCATCTGATATTGTATGTACTGCAGATACTCGTGCAAGGCTTGGGCCTATGAAACTACTGATCATTTCCCTATTGAGATCACGCTTGAAACTGGCAGTCTCCCTAAGATAATGAGGGAGGACAATAGCGCAAGTGAGTTTAAACAGACTGGACTAAACTCTCCTCAGAGGATGTATTATTTTATGTTGGGAAATCAGATCCACTTTATAGAAATACATTCACCTATACATACCATTCTATGTTCCGATGTCAACTGTAATGACACCTCTCACTGTGCTGACCTCTGTGAAATGTACAATTGTATTGTGTGTGCTTTATTAGAGGCCTCTACTTACTCATCTTAGTAGAGCTAAAAACACCAAGCCTGGGTGGAACAAGTACTGTGAGTAGCTGGCCCCCATGCAGAGTAGGGATGTCCCGATCCAGGTTTTTGCACTTCCGATCCGATACTGATATTGTTTTTGCACTTCCGATCCGATACCGATACTGACCGATACCGATACTGACCGATACTGGCCTATCCGAGCATGTATTAAAGTTTAAAGTTATTTAGCCTACTTAGTTGTCAGAATCATGTTGAAAAGGGTTTTAGTACTCTTGATAACAACTAGCCAGCTGAATTAGGGGAGTTTGAATAATACACAATGGTTGGTAACAAGAAACTGACCTGTTTATTCAAGGATAAACACAAAATAGACAAAATTATACATGACAAACAGAAATGGCATCATTGAACTAGGGCTGGGCGATATGGCCTTTTTTAATATTGCGATATTTTAAGGCCATATTGCGATACACGATATATATCTCGATATTTTGCCTTAGCCTTGAATGAACACTTGATGCATATAATCACAGCAGTATGATGATTCTATGTGTCTACATTAAAACATTCTTCTTCATACTGCATTAATATATGCTACTTTTAAACTTTCATGCAGAGAGGGAAATCACAACTAAAAAAAATCACTATTTTTTTCATACGGTGTTGATGTGGAAATGTTTGCCTCTGCATTTTGATGGTGTGGGCGTGTGGCACCGAATGGAGATAAGCGTCTCGACAGACGTTACAATATTTGAACAATGATGACGAAAACTGTTTTCTCTGTCGTGTCCTTGTGTCGAAAATTGTTATGCGCTTATTTTTTTATTTGATTTTGTGCGTGGCATAGATTTGCCGTGCGCAGAGGACGCTTGAGCAGGCGCGCACCTTAGCGGCTGCGCTAGCATCACAGCTAACGTTAGCCATGCTGCTACCTCGCTCTCTGCTGGGAGAGGGCGTATACGTATGTGACGTATGACGTGACAGTATGTGACGTGTGTAAGAAGGTGCGCTCGCTGTCTGTAAGAGGGAGACACAGGAAAGTGTGAGAAGAGCCTGTCGTGTAATGCCAGCAGCTAAAAACAACTGCGTGAGAATCCACAGACTTGTGGATGTGTTGAAGGTGTTCTGGAAAATGCGGAACGGAAATTAGGGAGCAGCAGAAAAGTGGAACGTATTATTTAAATCGGTGCGTTGGAAAACTGGATCTGGATCGGCATTTTCCCATGCCTTGCCGATACGCATTTTTTTTGCAAATATCGGCGGCCGATCCGATCCAAATATCGGATTGGGACATCCCTAATGCAGAGGCTAAGGTGGTGCATAAGGCCTTGGTTATTGCTGGTAGACCTAGACAAGTGACAGTTCTACAGCACAAAAAGCTAACTAATACTAGATACCAAAATGCAGTGCGCTTTGTTGGCAAGCATGAGCAAGCCGTGAGAGCAGACTCTATGGCTGGAAAACTGCTTGACAGCAATGTCACTGGCTTCTGGAAATAAGTAGAAAATATAAATAGGGTTATAGCAGAATTGGCATTTAACATTGAGGGTGTATCTGGTGTGGAAAATATAACTGAACTCTGAAGGCTGCACGATGCTGCTCTGTTCAACTGTGTCAGAAGTGATCCCTACTGTCAGGCAACATAGAGGAGGAAGTGGTACACATTAACCCTTATGAGATTTCCCAAGCCATAAGGCAACTAGCTGATAAAAAAGCATGTGGCATGTATAATATTACTGCAGAGCACCTGAAGCTAGCCAGCTGTGGGGTTGCAGTGTTGCTCTCGATGTGTCTTACAGGGTTGGTAACGCATGGCATCCTGCTCGATGCTATGTTGACAGTGTCATTAAAGACACGGCTGGTAAGGTAGGGAGTGTGGACAATTATCGACCCATTGCCCTAGCCAGCATACTGTCTAAGCTTCTAGAAAATGTAATAATATTCGACAGAGTTGGGGAGCTTATTTGCACCACATACAATCAATTCGGTTTGAAGAGCAATCACAATACTGATTTATGTACTGTATGTATGCATTAAAAGAAGCAAACAAGTACAAAGAGCAGGGCTCAACAATGTTGGTAGGCTTTATTGATGCCTCTAAGGCAGTAGTTGCCTCTAAGGCAGTAGTTTTCAAACTTATTTCGCCAAGTACTACCTCAGAAAACACTTGGCTCTCCAAGTACCACCAAATGACCAACATTAAATTACAGTTGCGTAGTAGGCCTAAACATTCATTAAAAACAAGGAAGAGGTTTTTTTTTTCTAACAAGTATAAATGTTAATATTAATAAATATTTTTGGCTACTGTAACATTACACACAGTTTGAACAATAACATTGTGTTTGAATATTTAATTGATTGTTTGGCATACGACTAGATGGAGCCCTCGTACCACAGTTTGAGAATTACTGCTCCAAAGGATTTGATAGAGTCAACCATCACAAGCTCTTCACCAAGCTAAAGCATAGAGGCGTTCCAGGTAACATCATATGTATCGTGGCATATTGGTATGACAGGCAGACTATGTAGATAAAATGGAGGAGTATTTTATCCTGTCCCTTCAGAGTTGCAGTTGGGTACGGCAAAGTGGGCTTCTTTCCCCAGGCCATTGATGACCTGTCAAGGCAGTTGAGAGATTGTAGTACAGGGTGCATAATTGGGAGCACCTAAAATCAACCACATTATAGACACTAAAGATTAGGCCATTTAATCACCCATTAGTGCAGGGTTCCATCAGCTTCTCAAAATATGCTCAGACTATGGAGTCAAGTGCAATGCCAAAAAGAATATGATAATGATATGTAAGACCGAGTAGGATTAACATCTTACTTTTCCAGGGTTCTCTTTTTTCTGGTCAAACCCAGTTTGTGTGTACCAATGAAAAATATCTAGGCCACATTATCAATGATAAGATGAAGGATGATGCTGACATGCTTAGACAGAGAAGAATGCTATATGTCCAAGCCATATGTTAGTGAAACATATTCACTTCTCCTCTGATGAAGCGAAGGTACACTTATTTAGAGCTTACTGCACCCCTATGTACACGGCCCCCCTCTGGGTAAGGTATAAGAAAGAGAGTTTGCACAAACTCCAGGTTGCATATAATATAATGTCTGTCACAGTATCCTGTCCTTTTATACTGTATTTTTGTTGTTTGGACTGTATGTGATGGTATGTCTACTTGGACGTTAAAGTCTGCAATGAAGTTTAATATCACACACCAGTGAGTCTCCTCAAACATCATAGTAACCCACACCGCCTTTCAGATAACCATCTACGGTTAAGGTAAAGGAGCATGTGGGGTCAAAATAAATTACATGATCAATCTGCGCAAAGTATCATTGCAATGATTTTTCCTGATTAATCACATGAGTTTGCTTTTTATTTTTGACACCCTTAATATAGATATAAAAACATGGTGGTGAAGAATCAAATGAAGAAGAAAAAACTGGGGGGGAGGGCAGCACGGTGGGGAGGGGTTAGTGCGTCTGCCTCACAATACGAAGGTCCTGAGTAGTCCTGAGTTCAATCCCGGGCTCGGGATCTTTCTGTGTGGAGTTTGCATGTTCTCCCCGTGACTGCGTTGGTTCCCTCCGGGTACTCTGGCTTCCTCCCACCTCCAAAGACATGCTGTGTGTATTGTGGTGTTCCTTTTTCCCCGTTTCTATGCTGGACAATTTGGGTCAACTCTTTTAGCCATACAGTGCCTAAACTTGCAATAGAATGAATGAGTGAAAAGAAAATAGGAGACAACTGAATGAACTGTGAATCCCACACTCTTAAACCACGCCATGTTAGTAGTATTTGATGTTCACCGTCTTTCAAGATCAGTCCTAAAAATGTTTCGCTTTTGCTGTGCCTTCTGTCCTCCATCCAGGGTCTCTTATGCTTCCTAGAATAATTTGCACCATGTGGGTTTCTCTCTACTGTTTTTTTGGCGACTACAGATGCTTCAGACATTAAATTCTTTGGGGGCAGGCTCATTGTGCCATAACCCCCGCCCACATTCTAAGATGAACATTCACCAATAGCAGAAATGTCTACACTTATATATTTGTTTCCTTATTTCTAGTTTTGGTCTGCAGACAAATATTTGCTCTGCAGACAAATACAAGAACCGAGACTCAGAATTCCGTCGCCCGGACGCGGGTCACCGGGGCCCCCCTCTGGAGCCAGGCCCGGAGTTGGGGCACGATGGCGAGTAACTGGTGGCCGGGCCTATCCCCATGGGGCCCGGCCGGGCACAACCCTAAGAGGCAACGTGGGTCCCCCCTCCAATGGGTTCACCACCCATAGCAGGGGCCATAGAGGTCGGGTGCAATGTGAGCTGGGCGGCAGCCGAAGGCAGGGCACTTGGCGGTCCGATCCTCGACTACATAAGCTAGCTCTTGGGACGTAGAATGTCACCTCGCTAGGGGGGAAGGAGCCTGAGCTAGTGCGCGAGGTGGAGAAGTTCCGGCTGGATATAGTCGGACTCACCTCGAACCACAGCAAGGGCTCTGGAACCAGTTCTCCCGAGAGGGGCTGGACTCTCTTCCACACTGGCGTTGCACGCAGTGAGAGGCGGCGGGCTGGGGTAGCAATTCTTGTTGCCCCCCGGCTCAAAGCCTGCACGTTGGAGTTCAACCCGGTGGACGAGAGGGTAGCTTCCCTCCGCCTTCGGGTGGGGGATGGGTCCTGACTGTTGTTTGTGCTTACGCACCAAACAGCAGTTCAGAGTACCCACCCTTTTTGGATACACTCGAGGGAATACTGGAAAGTGGTCCCCAGGGTGATTCCCTTGTCCTACTGGGGGACTTCAACGCTCATGTTGGCAACGACAGTGAAACCTGGAGAGGCGGGATCGGGAAGAATGGCCGCCCGGATCTGAACCCGAGTAGTGTTTTGTTATTGGACTTTTGTGCTCGTCACAGATTGTCCATAACGAACACCATGTTCAAACATAAGGGTGTCCATATGTGCACTTGGCACCAGGACACCCTAGGCCGCAGTTCCATGATCGACTTTGTAGTTGTGTCATCGGATTTGCGGCCTCATGTTTTGGACACTCGGGTGAAGAGAAGGGCGAAGCTTTCTACCGATCACCACTTGGTGGTGAGTTGGCTGCGATGGTGGGGGAGGATGCCGGACAGACCTGGCAGGCCCAAACGCATTGTGAGGGTCTGCTGGGAACGTCTAGCAGAGTCTCCTGTCAGAGGGAGGTGCTGGACATTGAGTCCGAGTGGACCACCTCTATTGTCGAGGCGGCTGATTGGAGCTGTGGCCACAAGGGAGTTGGTGCCTGTCGTGGCGGTAATCCTAGAACCCACCAGCGGTGAAGGATGGCGTCAAGCTGAAGAAAGAGTCCTATCGGGTTCTTTTGACTCATAGGACTCCGGAGGCAGCGGACAGGTTACCGACGGGCCAAGCGGTGTGCGGCTTCAGCGGTCGCGGAGGCAAAAACTCGGACATGGGAGGAGTTCAAAGAAGCCATGGAAGCAGTGTCAGAGCTTGGTCCGCATTGCCGGCAGTAAGTCGGACACGTTTCCAGTGAGGGTTGGACTCCGCCAAGGCTCCCCTTTGTCATAACTTTTATGGACAGAATTTCTAGGCGCAGTCAGGGTGTTGAGGGGATCCGGTTTGGTGGCTCCAGGATTAGGTCTCTGCTTTTTGCAGATGATGTGGTCCTGATGGCTTCATCTGGCCAGGATCTTCAGCTCTCACTGATACGGTTCGCAGCCGAGTGTGAAGCGACTGGGATGAGAATCAGCACCTCCAAGTCCAAGTCCATGGTTCTCGCCCGGAAAAAGGTGGAGTGCCATCTCTGGGTTGGGGAGGAGACCCTGCCCCAAGTGGAGGAGTTCAAGTACCTCAGAGTCTTGTTCACGAGTGAGGGAAGAGTGGATCGTGAGATCGACAGGCGGATCGGTGCGGCGTCTTCAGTAATGCAGACGCTGTATCGATCCGTTGTGGTGAAGAAAAAGTTGAGCCGGAAGGCAAAGCTCTCAATTTACCAGTCGATCTACGTTCCCACCCTCACCTATGGTCATGAGCTTTGGGTTATGACCGAAAGGACAAGATCACAGGTACAAGCGGCCGAAATGAGTTTCCTCCGCCGGGTGGCGGGGCTCTCCCTTAGAGATAGGGTGAGAAGCTCTGTCATCCGGGAGGAGCTCAAAGTAAAGCCGCTACTCCTCCACATCGAGAAGAACCAGATGAGGTAGTTTGGGCATCTGGTCAGGATGCCACCCGAACGCCTCCCTAGGGAGGTGATTAGGGCACGTCCGACCGGTAAGAGGCCACGGGGAAGACCCAGGACACGTTGGAAAGACTGTCTCCCGGCAGGCCTGGGAACGCCTCGGGATCCCTCGGGAAGAGCTGGACGAAGTGGCTGGGGAGAGGGAAGTATAGGCTTCCCTGCTTAGGCTGCTGCCCCCGCGACCCGACCTCGGATAAGCGGAAGAAGATGGATTGATGGATGGACAAATATTTTGATCTACCAAATATTGGCTTTAAGGGGACCTATTATGTAAAAAACAACTTTTCTTACCTATTGGTACCTTTTTTTTTATATATTTGGGATCTGCAAAGGTGCCTAAAATTTTAAATCATGGAGGCATTGTGGAGATATTTATAAAACAATCTTGCCTTTCTTCATACCTCCTTCAAACAAGCCGTTTGGAATTGTAATTTTTTTCATTTATTTATGACATTTTTTACAGTTGTGACGTCAGCGGATATCTCCATATATATGGTAGACATTTACCCGAAGATCTTTGCACAAATCCGCCTTTGTACTCCGACGCTTTAGTCAATAAGCTCCTTCCTTTTCTCTATGGGTTATGTGTTATACTTGTATAGCGCTTTTCTACCTTCAAGGTACTCAAAGCGCTTTGACACTATATCCACATTCACCCATTCACACACACATTCACACACTGATGGCGGGAGCTGCCATGCAAGGCCCTAACCACGACCCATCAGGAACAAGGGTGAAGTGTCTTGCTCAAGGACACAACGGACGTGACAAGGTTGGTAGAAGGTGGGGATTGAACCAGGAACCCTCAGGTTGCTGGCACGGTCACTCTCCAATCCGTGCCACGCCGTCCCCAATATCCTCTATCCAGTTGTTGTGGGGCAGACTGTCTTGTACATGCACATGCATTCTCCGCTGTTGCCATTTCTAATACAAAGTAGCGTATAGTTCGACTTCGAACTTATATCCGTCAATAGACTATATGGAATCGCTAAAAACTACAACAAGAATGGCAAAGACACAGTCAAAGCAGAGGCATGTAAATAAGACCGCCCACAAAATGGTGCATCCTGAAGAGATGGTCAGAAAGCGGCTTGAAGATGGTCTGTAAAACATAATCTATGCAAAGTTGAACCAAAAGGAAGTGTTTGAAATGTAGAAAAAAAAACCATAATATGTCCACTTTAAAAGGTCCCCTTTAATGGAGGTGATTATTATTAGATTGGCGGAGCGTCTCCAGTCCACACCACGTATGGAGATGCATAATTAGCTGCTCGCCACTTGTCAGCCGGGGTACTAAAAATAAATAAAGTATCAACCAGACGGTATCTGCGTTTGTGCAGCATTAAAAGGCATAAATTGGCATTTGCCAATCACCTACTTTTTCCACAAAAATCGGCCGATACTGTCTGGTGGCCGATATAGTCGCACGTCCCAAGTAGTTTGATGTACAATAGTGTAAACGTCTCTGCTGCTGCTGGGTTCTTCTTGAACCACAGACCACGGCCACACGCGCTCAAGTTCAGGGTTTACAATGAATTTTATTGTCTCAGTCTCTCTCGTGCGTTTCAGCAATTGTCTTCTTGTTTCTTTTCTCTCCTCCTCTCCCTCTTGCTCCTCTGTCACCAACCCCCCTCATGGTCTCCGACGCTGCTAATAAAGAGACAGATGATTAGATAACTCGTTCCAGCTAAGATATCCACTCACCTGTCGGCTGCTTCATGGCCGGCACCTGCACACACCCTGCCTGCAGGGAACGCGTGGACCACGCCCCTTCCGCAAATTGTTTTTAGCAATTGTCACTGCTTGTTTTGTTGCCTGCAGTTATACCATTGTTCTATATGTACACAACAGGCCTCCTGAATAGGGATTTACTGTACAGTACACTAACGATGGCGACATAGATACATCATCTATGTCATATCATACTTTGTCACATGGTGTGGAAAGAACCACCTCCAGCTCAATATGACGAAGACCAAGGAGCTGGTTGTAGACCTGGGAAGGAGGAGGAGTACTCCCGGCAACCCCTGTTTCCATCAGGGGGGTCGATGTGGACATGGTTGAGGATTATAAATACCTTGGAGTTAGGGCTGGGCGATATATCGATATACTTGATATATCGCGGGTTTGTCTCTGTGCGATATAGAAAATGACTATCGTGATATTCGAGTATACCTTCTCACGCAGTTGCTTTTAGCTGCTGGCATTGCACTACAGGCTCTTCCCACTCCTTCTTGTGTCTCCTTCTCACAGACAGCAAGCGCAACTTCTTACATATGTCACATACTGTCACGTCATACGTCACATACGTATACGCCCTCGCGGAGCAGAGAGGTAGCAGCATGGGTAATGTTAGCTGTCATGCTAGCGGAGTGGTGCGAGCGGTAATACGAGAGAAAGAAGGTGCAGATCTGGTAACAAATGAAGGAAGAATTAATTCCCAAGAAAAACAGCAGGTGGTCCATCGTCTGGCGGTGGTTTGGCTTCAAGTGGGAATATGTCGAACAGACAACCGTAATTTGTCAAGTGTGGGACAAAAGTCAAAAAGTAGTATTACTGCTAATATGTAGCATCATTTGAAAAGTCACCTGCTCGAGAATGAAGAGTGCTTACCCCGCATGTCAACATCTCCGTTCGATGCCACACGCCCACACCATCAAAATGCCGAGGCAAACATTTCCAGATCAACACCGTATGTTTGTTTTAAACTATTGTAGTGGCGTTCTGTACAGAAAGTGCACTTTAATTTAGTGTTGTTTTGATATGTCATCTTAGTGACACGCACAAAAGTGCACTAATACCTTGTTTTAAAATGTCTCTGACAATCTTGCACTTTCTGTTTTGGAAATGACATGAATGTTTGTGCCACTGCTTGATAACTGTTTAATAAATACACTTTTGGTCAATTCAGTTAGTTGTGATTTCCCTCTTTGCATGAAAGTTTAAAATGAGCATATATTAATGCAGTATGAAGAAGAATGTTTTAATGTAGACACATAGAATCATCATACTGCTCTGATTATATGCATCAAGTGTTCATTCAAGGCTAAGGCAAAATATCGAGATATATATCGTGTATCGCAATATGGCCTAAAAATATCGAGATATTAAAAAAAGGCCATATAGCCCAGCCCTACTTGGAGTACACATCGACAACAAGCTGAATGGGTCAAAACACGCGGAGGCATTCTCAGGAGGCTCGGATCCTTCAACGTCTGTACAAAGATGATGAAGATGTTCTACGAGTCGGTGGTGGCGGGCGCCTTCTTGTACGCCGTGGCCTGCTGGGGCAGCGGACTGAGAGCGAGGGACGCAAACAGGCTGAACAAGCTGGTAAAGAAGGCTAGTAACGTGGTGGGAGTGGAGCTAGACTCTCTGGCGGTGGTGTCAGAGAGGAGAAGTCTAGCAAAGCTCCTAGCCATTATGGACAACACCTCCCACCCACTACACTCGGACCTGGCAGAGAGAATGAGCACGTTCAGTGGAAGGCTCAGACTCCCTAAATGCAACACGGAACGACACAGGAGGACCTTCATACCGACAGCCATCAGACTGTATAATGCATATGTGCACATGTGAATAATTCTGTATAGTTTTTTATTGTCTATTGTGAGCGAACTGTGGTGCTGAATTTCCCCCAGAGATCAATAAAGTACTTTCTATTTCTATTTCTATTTCTATTACATCCACATATGATCTTTTTGTTGGCTCCAATAAGTCTGTCATGTCTCTATGCTATGGTTCTCCTCTAATTAACTTTTTACCTCCCTAATATCAGTCGTCCAAATTGTTCTGGCCTGTTGAGATCAGTGCAGGTATTTTGTTTTTGTTTTTTTGTGTGTCCTGTCCAGCTTCTCAGGCAAATCATATAGTTGATGTAGATGCCCATGTCGGCTGTTCAGATTTACTTTACAAAAGAGAAGTGTAGGATACTTCTCTTGTTGCCTTATTTGTATTTTACTTTATTAAATGTATTTATATTATCATTTAGTGCAGCCGGGCCGGAGCAGGAGGGGATAGAAAGAGAAAAAAAGAAGACAGAGGGGGAAATTGTGGGGACAAGAGGGGGATTAGACAGAGAGACAAAAACAACAACAGCAAACAACAACAACAACAACAACAACAACAATAGAGCAACATCAGCAAATACGACATGTACAAATATGATGGTACAAGTAATAGCAAATAAGCAGTTAGCGAAAAATTAAAAATAATACAGAAATGACAATGAGCATTATTACACTACAAATGGATCAATACAAATACCAATAGAAATAGCGCTATTGATAATGAACAATACCAATAATTTACCTTTATTATCAACAATACAGTTGTTTAAATGCAACAATACATATACGTAATGATAACTTGAGATACGAAAGAATGCAGAAAAATGGAGGGGGAGAAAGAGAAGCAACCTACATTAACCTTGTAGATTGTTATAGTCACAATAGGTTAAGCTTTGTCAGTGTGCCATGTGTTACACCCAGTTAACCCTAGGGCAACAACGTTAATATATGTTTGATGAAACGTGATTATGTGCATGAGTGTAAGTATGCATATGTACTTGTATATGTACAGAATGTGTATATGTGTTTGTACAATGAATGTATATGTACAGAATGTGTATATGTGTTTGTACAGTGAATGTATATGTACAGTATGTGTATGTGTATGTTTGTGTATTGCAGGTCTTTAAAGTAGACACTAATAAGGCACTTTTTTTTATTGAGGGGGAAATTTTACTGTACCCGCAAGAAAATCTGATGAGAGATTTAGCGAGTACACCACAATAAAATCTCAGTCACCTATATTTTTTGGCATATGAACACTTGTCCCATTATACCTCTTTTTACGGCAGGGCCAGGCTAAGGTGTTTGCATTATTGGAGGGGCTGGATTCAAAGCTGGAAGATACTGAAGTCTACATTGTTCTAGAAGGATCTACATTGGTGCATGTCACCAAGGCTCAGAGTGACGTCATGCTCTACTTCATAGTGCCTGGTATGTGTGTCACTCAGATCATGAACATAAATGTCTTCAAATATCAAACTAAATACACCCTTTTCTTTTTCTGTTTCTGATATACTCAGAGAGTGTATATCAGCATTTCAATCGTAACACACACATGAACAATCTGTGACTTGATGTCTGGAAAGGCACATAATCTTATCAGCTTCCTTTCAGTAGGGAAACAATATGTCAACATTACTTAGACCCTGACAGTGACGGCAGGCTGTCGGTCACCAAGGCCAAGCATGCCCGCTGCAAAAGCTGCTCTGTGAAAGTGTCTAAAAACCAAGGTTTCCTGCCTATTATAAGTCACTAAAGATGCTTTGATGAACTATACAAGCCTAATTAAGACATTGTGAATCATAATGTGGGCTCTGTACCGAGGATGTCGTTGTGGCTTGTGCAGCCCTTTGAGACACTTGTGATTTAGGGCTATATAAATAAACATTGATTGATTGATTGATGATAATATTTTTCACTGAACTGTAGTGCTGTAACTAACGATTATTTTCAAAGTCAATTTGTCAACAGACAAATATTTAGACACATTATTAATGGCTCTAATTTGACCATCGACTTCTAAATGCAGCTTAAGTTATTTTAAGCATGTGCTTACTAACAACAAAGATGACTAGTTCGTTCATCCATCCATCCATTTTAGCAAATTGCTAAAAAAAAATAAACAATTAACCTTGTTAATGTATTTAAGACAACAGTTAAAATAGCAGCAATGAAAACAAACAACTTCCTCAAAAAGAAATAAAGCATTTTGTGATGATGTTTAAAAAGCTGCACACTGATATATTGACTATTGACTATTGATTAACTCATGGCAGTTTTAGCACTCTAATAGACTCAATGTGTAGAATTGTATATTTGATTAATTCTTAAAATATTGGCTATTAATAGATTGTATTTTTGATCTTATGATACCTCCGCATTGGTGCTGTGTGTGAGTGGGTGAGTGAGTGAGTGAGTGAGTGAGTGAGTGAGTGAGTGAGTGAGTGAGTGAGTGAGTGAGTGAGTGTGTGCGTGTGTGTTTGTGCACGTGCGGTTTGCCTTTGTTGTGACCTTTTTAACAGCATTGTAAATTGACGCTGCTTTGAAAAGTACATGAATTGATGTAGACAAAGCTTGGTGGCTTTGGCTAAAATGATAGTTATTTTTCACACAACTTCCTCTCACGTTTGTTAGCTAGCTAGTAAGGCGTAAGCTAGCACTCTTACCGAGGTTGAGATGCATCCTCCCTACAGATATCCGACATAATTTCTCTGCTTTAAATGCTCGCGTATCACAGATGTACTGCCATAAAAACAAAGTCTGCTTTGCAAAATGAGCAAGGTATTCATGTTTGTAACAAGAAAAAGAGAAAATGTACTCACACTTTACATGTTATCACTGGCGATGTTTTTGTGAGTGGCGATGCGCACCCGCTTCCGCCCGGAAAAAAACACGAGTGATGACGTCAGGATTATTGTCGACGCATATTATTGTCGGCGACAAATTTCTTTGTTGACAATGTCGAATAATCATTGCAGCCCTACTGAACTGAATGAACTCTTTCTTTATTGACTTTTTCAAATACCATACTTGGGGATTGTGAACTTTTTTTTCAAGGACATAACCTCGCTGAGGTGGTCTCTGTTCAGGCCTATCTCTGCTCCGAAACCACGCCTCTCACCTGGGTGGGCGGAGCAATGTTGGAGTATATTCAAGATGATGCTCAGGTATGAAACCTACATGGCACTTGAATAAATAAATTATCTATTATCAACTAGAATTTAATAATGTACCAGAATACCGTTAACACTGTAATTATGGCTGAGGTGATTTTTAACTGAAACTGTGGTCGACAACATGTTGGTAGATGAAAACCAAAACTTCCCAAATATAGATGTGCTAGGCTTGTGCCATCGTATTCAAAAATACTTGAGGCTGTAATTTCTGCCAAAGGTGCATCAATAAAGTATTGAGTAAAGGCTGTTAATACTTAAAAACATGTGATTTATTTGTTTTTTATTTTGAATACATCTGCAAAAAATTTCTGAAAATATTTTTTTATCTCAATGGGGTATTTTCTGTAGAATGTGTGCGCCAATGATAAAAACGTTTAATACAATACGTGCAATACCAACAAGTTACCTTAGTTTTATCCAAAGTTCTGTTTTGAAGCAAAGTTAGCCGCCTCTCATTGCGATCACAGTACTGTGTAACTATATATATATATATATATATTAGAGATGCGCGGTTTGCGGACACAACCGCGGAGTCCGCGGATTATCCGCGGGTCGGGCGGTTGAAATAAAAAAAAATTAGATTTTATCCGCGGGTCGGGTCGGGCGGTTGAAATAAAAAGAAATTAGATTTTAAATAGATTCAGGCGGGTGGCAGTTAAACCAATTCGGAAATATATATACATAGTTAAATGTTGTTACCCACATACGAAAAACGAGCAGGCACCTGCAGCATATGCCACAACAGAAGAAGAAAAAAAAAAGAGATGGACACTTTTACGGAGCGGAGAAAGGACGCCTCGCCGGGGTCCGGGACCGAGGCCCCTTCCCCCGAGAGAGCCCCACCGGGAGCCGTAGCTGAGGTGATCCGTGAGAAGGGCCCGACGCACGTCCAGGGTCACCACCGCGCCCACCGCACCGACACCCCGCCTCGTCCGCCTTCGCCACGGCCGGCGTCACGCGCAGCAGGTAAGCTGCTTACCTGCCCACCACCCCCGTGGCCGGGGGCTCGTAACAGGGGTCACTCCGCGCGCTCCGCCCGCGCAGCTTACCTGCCCGCCACCCCCGTTGCCGGGGGCGCATAACAGGGGTCACTCCGCGCGCAGTGCGCTCACGAAAGGGGTGGGGCTCACCCTGGTGAGCCGAGTGGGCCACTTTTGGTAAGCAGAACTGGCGCTGCGGGATGAACCGAACGCCGGGTTAAGGCGCCCGATGCCGACGCTCATCAGACCCCAGAAAAGGTGTTGGTTGATATAGACAGCAGGACGGTGGCCATGGAAGTCGGAACCCGCTAAGGAGTGTGTAACAACCCACCTGCCGAATCAACTAGCCCTGAAAATGGATGGCGCTGGAGCGTCGGGCCCATACCCGGCCGTCGCCGGCAGCGAGAGCCACGAGGGCTAGGCCGCGACGAATAGGATGGCCGCCGCGGTGCGCGCTGAAGCCTCGGGCGCGAGCCCGGGTGGAGCCGCCGCGGGTGCGAGGGACATCGCACCTCCACGCGCTTGGAGGTGCGCTCAGCGCGGCTCCCAGATGATTGCGCACTGGTGTGCGTCTGGGCCGTGACAGCGTGGCACGCGAATGTCTCTGCTGCATTGGATCAGTCTCCTTTCTTTAACAGGCAAAAGCTTTATAACCTCACTAATGCCTTGCATCGTCTATATTAGATATATAACAACGGGCGGGTGCGGGCGGGTGCGGTTTTGATTAAATGTTAGATTGGGTGGATGGCGGATGGTTGACGACTTTTGTGATGCGGTTGCGGATGAAATAATTGCCTATCCGCGCATCTCTAATATATATATATATATATATATATATATATATATATATATATATATATATATATATATATATACGTAAATATACTGTATATATGTGTATGTATATATATGTAACTATACATATCTAAACTCTAAGACATGTATGGAAACATTGACAAGAGCGAATCTTTGAAGTCATTTTCCAGCAGCTTTATCTACATGCGTTTTAATTGGATCCGGCCTACATATATATATGTATGTATGTACATATATATATATATATATATATATATATATATATGTATGTATGTATATATACATAAATATAGATTGTGGAAGCTAGCAGGCCGGATCCAATTAAAACGCATGTAGATAAAGCTGCTGGAGGAAGATTCTTTCTTTTCAATGTTTCCATACATGTCTTAGAGTTTTTAATAACTACACTAATAGGTTGCCTACAACCAGAGCTAAGTTAATGTCAATATTAATTGACCAAGGGATAATTGGAAAGCCCAGAGGTTATTTGTTGTTGTAAACCCCACACCTAGCTATAATTCATTGAATACAGACTTTAATTACATTTCCGGTAAATAAATATTTCTCCAATGCAAAAAATTAAGAAAAATAAAATTAGAAATGTTTTAAAACTTAGTAAAATCTCGTCTTTATCTTAGTGCCATGTGGTGTATTGCTTTGTTCTCAGGATCTGGCTGAGTATTTGGTTACGCATAGTGTGTGCTCAATGGATCACACAGAGTTGAGCAGCCTCTTCAACCTGGGACAACAGCGCAGCAGCTGGGCTATGGATCGACGTGTAGCCCTCGCCATGGCCAACCTGGATATACCTCCAAACTGG
>NC_084580.2:4825000-4875000 GCF_033978685.3 Nerophis lumbriciformis
GGCAAAGAACAATTGGTGGATGATCCTGCAGAAAATGGTATTTTATCACACGCCTTGTAGGATTTCACCGGCTTTTAAAAACATGAAACATAGCCTTAGCTGGTGGTCACTGACAACCTTGAATTAGTTTTCTCTGCTGGTGTAGTAATTCACCGACCTCATGTGGGAGTTGGAAGTACTGCAAGTGGAAAATAAGATCATTGTAGGAAAGGGGACTGCAATTAAACTTGCTTTTAATTGCAATCACATGGTATGGTAGTAGCATCTGTCCTTGTTTAGGGTAAGCACCCAGTTAGGTGGAGAATGTGATATTAACTGTCAATTGCTGTATCTCTGCAATGTTAATCCATCTGCTTGTTTTAGGACGTTTTCCTGCTGTCAATGGAGTAAATTTAAGCGCAGATGATAAAGTGAGTATGCTATTGCTATTTAGTAAAGTAAATAATTGAGCCTAAAATACAACACAAAATCTTTTGCCACCATATGTACTGTTTAACATAGTGTGAAGTGAATTATATTTATATAGCGCTTTTTCTCTAGTGACTCAAAGCGCTTTACATAGTGAAACCCACTATCTACATCCTTAAGCTACATTTAAAACAGGGTGGGTGGCACTGGGAGCATGTGGGTAAAGCATCTTGCCAAAGGACACATTGACTGAGAATAGGGTGGCGAAAGCGGGAATCCAACCTTGTACCCCCTAGTTGCTGGCACGTCCGCTCTACCAACCGAGCCACACCGCCTCAACGCAGCATCTGCTTGATAAAATTTATTGTGTATACAATTTATATTTGATTTACGGTCCTAATCCAGTTCCATTTTGTACGGTTATTAGTTAGTACGAAGCATTGTTCCATTATGAAACGCAAGGTGTGATTGTGATACGGTGTCCCTCGTTAACTCTGTGTGTGTCACTTTGTAACTAATAGATAGATAGATGGATAGATAGATAGATAGATAGATAGATAGATAGATAGATAGATAGATAGATAGATAGATAGATAGATAGATAGTTCTTTATTGATTCCTTCAGGAGAGTTCACTCAGGAAAATTAACATTCCAGCAGCAGTGTACAGAATTGAGATCGAATTTAAAAAGTAATACAGCTGTTGTCTTGTTCACGAGTGGGGGAAGAGTGGATCGTGAGATCGACAGGCGGATCGGTGCGGCGTCTTCAGTAATGCGGACGCTGTATCGATCCGTTGTGGTGAAGAAGGAGCTGAGCCGGAAGGCAAAGCTCTCGATTTACCGGTCGATCTACGTTCCCATCCTCACCTATGGTCATGAGCTTTGGGTCATGACCGAAAGGACTAGATCACGGGTACAAGCGGCCGAAATGAGTTTCCTCCGCCGAGTGGCGGGGCTCTCCCTTAGAGATAGGGTGAGAAGCTCTGTCATTCGGGGGGAGCTCAAAGTAAAGCCGCTGCTCCTCCACATCGAGAGGAGCCACATGAGGTGGTTCGGGCATCTGGTCAGGATGCCACCCGAACGCCTCCCTAGGAAGGTGTTTCGGGCACGTCCGACCGGTAGGAGGCCACAGGGAAGACCCAGGACACGTTGGGAAGACTATCTCTCCCGGCTGGCCTGGGAACGCCTCGGGATCCCCCGGGAGGAGCTGGACGAAGTGGCTGGGGAGAGGGAAGTCTGGGTTTCCCTGCTTAAGCTGCTGCCCCCGCGACCCGACCTCGGATAAGCGGAAGAAGATGGATGGATGGATGGATGGATGGATGCAGCTGTTGTGACATTTGACTGTGAAGCACCTAAAGGAGTTAATCAGGAAGCGCTTCTTTTGACTCTCAAGTGACAGCTCGTACAAAAAGAAGTCGGAAGAATGGCGTGCCATGTTTTACGTTGGTATTTCTCACAATTATCGTTTTAAATGGGTCTAAGAAAAGGGAAACATTCCAAAATGTGGTGTAATTTTGATCCTATATCGCCAAGTTTTCCTGTTTATTACTTGGTAAATAAACAGGATTGTATGTTTCATATTCTTATTTTGCATATCTATTTGTTGGAGATAAAAATATTACATTTGCTATTGATTTTATTACTACTGGTCAAATGGAGTGACTTTTTAATCCATCAGATGGCACCTTTATGAAACAGCAACACAGTGTCAGGTACTGGGGGCCTTAAAAAGTCAAAAATCTAATAATTTTATTTTAAGGACTTAACCCTTGGATGCACAACCTACCATTATCTACACTCTTTCATGAGTGGGATCAAAATGACCCCAATTAAAACTAATGTGTTTTTGCAATAAACTGGGTTGTTATTCTTCTAAATATTTAAAACAAAAGTTGTAAGATTTTAATATTCCTGGTATTCCTCATAAAACATGTTTGTGATATGAGGCCATTTGCATTTTATTTTTTTCCATTAATTTTAAGAAATTGCAGTTTTTGTATCACTAACCACTCTTCAACAAGTGCAGTTTCTATGTAATCTTAATATGAACCTTTAAATCTTAGCAACTCTGACTGTTCCACTTACACATCTGATGTCATCTATCACATCTGATACAACTTTGACTGTCATTACTGTCCCTCTTACACATCTGATGTCAGCCCTCTCACCACCCAGAAAGGGGCAATTTCTGAGCCATAAAGACTGCAGTACGACACAAAGCTAATGAAGTCATTCCAAAAACTGAAAATCGGAATGTTTTACATTCTTATGTCTGACTCTATAGATGTAAAAAAAACATGGCAGGTACATTATACAGTTTGTAGTCATGTGACTCCCCTGCCAACATGGCCACCAAACACAACTAGTCATGTGACTCTCCTGCCAACATGGCCACCAAAACCAAATTGTCACGTGACTGCCCTGCCAACATGGCCACCGAACAACTAGTCACGTGACTGCCCTGCTAACATGGCCACCAAACAACTAGTCACGTGACTACCCTGTTAACATGGCCACCAAACACAACGAGTCATGTGTCTCCCCTGCAAACATGGCCGCCAAACCCAACTAGTCATGTGACTCCCCTGTCAACATGGCCACTAAACACAACTAGTCATGTGACTCTCCTGTACTCTTCTTTTTTTTTTTTTTTTTTTTTTAATGATTGGAATAAGCGGTAGAAAATAGATGGATGGATGGATGGATTGTCAAGGCATTAAATAAATCCTAGCTGGACTTAGATGACGTTACGCTGTGTGCATGCTGCAGTATGTTACAGCAGAATTTAGTTAGCAGCAAAGATTACGAAAACCCACAGCAAAGCCAATTTATTTGTGTTCTTACACAAGTTCAACAAGTTGTGGCTCCAGAACAAACAAATTAATGCATGATTTAAGCCAGTGGGTGGAAACGTATAGTTTTTTCAGTAATGTCACAACTCGAGTCAGTGGATGTGGAGCCATCATGGATTTGCAGCGTTCATTATCATTGTCGTGAAAGTCAATGGAACGATAATGAAAAAGTTGAAAATCCAGGACGATTCCACCTCACATGATGCCAAAACACTTGTACAGACTTGGTCTACTTGCAAATCATACTTTTACATACAGTAAGTATAAGTATACACTAATTTCTCTGTGGTGTATTTAATAATAGTAGTGCACCAAGTTCCATTCCACTTCAATCAATTCACCAAAAGCATTCAACAGTAGCCAACACGAAATACATGCCAGAAACAAAATGAGTGAAGCAAATTCAAATCAAACTTTTTGTCCTTTTAGACAATGGTTATGTCTGCGTTCAGACGTCTGACAGTCAAAAACACTGCACAAGTTAACCATTTAGCAGAAGTGCTAACAGTCGCTCTCACAGATGATATATTGTTGCGCTTTCCTCTACCATTTCTGGTTGGTGGTGTAATGTGAAAACAATCGATACAAAGCACACTGCTTCCTTCTGCATAAAAACTTTGGAACATTGATCATGAACACATTGGAATTCCATGAAGAATCAGAAAAATGGCTGTCACATTTGCCTACATTTATTTCAAAGTTCTAAAGAAATTTTAGACTTAGACAAACTTTATTGATCCACAAGGGATTCTTTGACACGCAGTAGCTCGAATGTATGATGAAATGATAGAAATGATACATATAATGATGAAAATATCAGGAGCTACTGTGATCTGCTGCCACTTTATCAGGCGCACGTCAAAACAATGTAGTTGCAGTGCAGGCTCAAAAGTCTAAAAAGAACATGGCAAAAACATATAAAACAAGAGGGCAACATTAAAGAATACAAAGGAAATAACCGATTTTCCTTAATGTCTTTATGCTTTTTTGTCAGTAGTGAAATGTATGCTTTTTTTGTCAGTATGGATATGAGTGAAATGCCTCTTAAATTGTATTTATTATGGTCTTAAAAAGTTTTAGAGTTGACTTGTTGCAGAAGCCAATACAGCAGGAGAATGTGTCACACACTCACTGAGGCGTCATTGGCCCATCCCTAGTGATTATTATTACACCCTGTGGCCTCACAAAAAAGCAAAGAAAAAGCAAAATTTGCCACTTGCGGTTGATTCTCACAGGATTGAACATGTTTTGTTTTATTTGACTTTGGAGGATTTTATTTTTGAGTTCTGCAATTTTGAAAGGTCCACTGTATTTATTTCAGAAATCTCATACCTCTGTTGAACTTGCATGAACATCTGCATTAGCTAGTGTAAAGTGCCACCGCCTCACTGCCCCTCAATGCGCCCCATTGTTTTGTGTCATTGTTCAGGTGATGGTGGCTCCACCTGGCAAAGTTTGCCTGCATGGCTTACTTTATGAGCGTGTTTCATGTTTCTATGGGCCCTGTTGTATGCGCTACAGATGGTTACCTAATTGATCTCTCTTTCTGTCGCACACACAAGCCTCTGCCAAACACTTGTGTTTTTGTTCTTAGCCAGACTTGTTTTTTTTTAAAAAGTGGAATACTTGTAACCTGATGGAAAAGTCTCACTGTGGAAATGTGCGTGCTGCTGGCTAAACACTTTTTCTCTGAGCAGGACTACGAAGAACCGCTAATGTTTTGCCTGAATCAGGAAGACCAAGAGGGCGAGCTGTTACAGTCTGACTGCGGTGAGAAGCCCACTTTTACTACATTAAATGTGTTTGAATGTTTAAACAAACAAGGTTGCCTTACAGAATGAATCTTTTTTGGGAATACTCCATACATTCATATTTAAGCTTGTGGCCCTCCCTCTCGCTGTGGATATTTTGAATGTGGTCATAGTTGTTTTAGGTGTCCCAAGTAACGTTCAGTTATTTAATGAGCCCATCAGTATCTGCCTTTCCCATGAGTTGACGAGTCACATTTCATCCCCTGTCTTGCCTCCCTCCTCCTCCTTTAGAGTTTTTGGAGGCTTGTCACTCTGCTCAGAACAGCAAGGACACATGGGAGAGATATTTTTAAAAATGGTGTACATAGAGCGCTCCTGATTCATCTTAGGCCTGCCAGCATGTTCTGGATCAGAAAAGAACCCCACAATGTGGCTGAAGTCTTAAAGGTGTCTTTGTTTGGATCTCCTGTTAGACAGAGGGCTTTGAGAGTGGGAACATAGTGTGGGTTAATGATTGGTTTGATTTGCTGGAGCGTAGAATGATGGCTGAGTGTAAGAATTCTGCGAATGCAAGCTGAGGCTTTGGGCTTTTACAACGCTTGGCAATGGACATCTGTAATCTTAACTTCCTGTGTCTGGTGTTGTTTTCAATACTTTATGATTTTGCCATTTTGCTCCATGCATCTGTGTGCATCTGGGGAAAGTTTGTTTTATATCAGTGATTCTCAAACACGGGCTCCATCTCGTAGTACGCCAAAGAATCACCTCAATAATATGCACAGTGTTACCGTTCAAACTGTGTAATGTTACAGAGGCCACAAATATTAAATATACTTGTTAAATAAAACCTCTGCATCATTTTAATGAACATTTAGACCTACTACGCTACTGTATTTTATTGTTGGTCATCATGGTGGTACTTGGTGAAAAAAGTTTGAGAACCAATGTTCTAGATTATATATAAATCATGCCTCTCACCTTCATTGTAAAAATGATGTGGACATAAACTGAGAAGTTGGTAAAATTTGACAGCCAGTTTAGACCTGGACAAGCGAAATATGCTGGTTTGCAGTGGAACTTGGGATGATGTTTGATAAGAAATTATCAAGTTCGAGCCTATTATCGAATCCTCTTATCGAACCGATTCCTTATCGATTCTCTTATCGAGTCTAGATAGGTTGTTGTATGTGGAAAAAAACACACAATATTTGGTTTAACAAATCACTTCACATTCTCTACTGCTCGCTACTATAGTATTACCATATCTGAGTTATTGTGCAGAAATGTAGGGAAATAACTACAAATGTGTGCTACATTCGTTAACCGTGTTACAAAAAAGATCAATTAGACTGATACATAATGTTGGATATAGAGAACATACAAACACTTTATTTATTGAGTCAAAAATATTAAAGTTCAATGATTTGTTAAAATTGCAAACAGCTAAAATGATGTGGAATTAAATGATGGAATGGATTAAGTAAAGAAGTTAAACATTGTACTGATATAATCCAGTTTAAGAGGTTGTTCAAATGAATAGTGCTTACAAAGTACAAAGAAGAAAAATTATGAGAAATACTTTCAACCTTATTGAAAATAAGATATTCTTCATCTCAGTATATTAATAATGACTGAATTAATTAATTACATATTACAAAACTGTTGTATATACTAATTCACAGATATTTTATTATAAAAAGGTCAGTAAATGATGTATATATTTGTCGGATCATGTTTTGTTTAGTTATGTTCTGTTAGTTTTGGACTTCCTTAGTTGTTTTGTGCACTTCGGGGGTTTGTTTTAGTCACCATGGTTACTTATGATTTTCACCTGCCTTGTACTCATCAGAGACTCTATTTAAGCCTGCCTTTTCCGGTCACTCATTGTGACTTCATTGTTTGCATTTGCAACAGTTACGTTGGCATTCTGGTTTTCGAGCGCATGATTCCTGTGCTAAGTTACCTTAGCTTCTAGTATTCCTGTGCTAAGTAAGTTTTTGCTTTAGCTTCTCGTGCGAACGGCACGCTTTCCTTTTGTTTCGTTCCTGTCTGTTGTAATGTGTATGATTTATGAGAAATAAATTATCTCCTACCTGCACACTTTCGTTCGGAGCTGTCAGTTTTACGTCCCGAGAACGAACCGCAGCACACCGCACCCCACCGTGACAAATGACTGAGCTACGTGACGTAATTTCTTGTGATGTCTCACGGGGCATTTCTTGTTGGGACGGGATTCGTTCTCAGGGATTCGAATAAAGAACCAACTCTTTTTCTTTACTACAGTGGTCTCGATAACGGGTACCGGTTCTCAAAAAGGGATTTGAGTCCGAGGACTCTGTTGTTTTCTTATCGAACAACCGGGAAAACCGGGTTCGAGCATCATCCCTCAGTGGAACCCTCAAGTTGCTGCCACGGCCGCTCTACTATCCAAGCCACGCTGACCCATTTTTAAATGGTTTAACATATCAAACACACAGCTTCCAGATTGAAGATTGTAAATGCCAGAACATTGATTACAAACAGATTAAAAACACATTCTCTTGTTTTCCTTGGCTCCTCACACTCCCACCTGTGCCCTTCCGATGCCCCCAAAATTCAAATACCCAACCCAAAACAGACACAGACACACGGAGGCGCATACACACACAAACACTGATTATTTACTCAGGGCCAACACAGATAGACAGACAACCAACACACTCATTCTTAAACACTGGGGCCAATTTAGTGTTGCCACTTAACCTATCCCCAGGTGCAAGTCTTTGATTCCATCAAATTCCCATCTCACTTGGTTCACATTTTAATTTGAACTTGCAAATAAGACTTCTTAAAGGCTCTGCTCAATATAACTAAAGAGAGGAGTCATGGTTGTACATGTGTGTTTGGGAGGGAGAATGCAGGGTTAGAGTGCTCTGATGGGGGCACAGGGTATTGGATGTGAAACAGAGGCTGATTGTGGCTGCATGGGGGTTGCCAAGGCCTTTCCAAAAGTTGTTTCCAGCAGTTTATCGAGCTCCCCGGAGAGAAGGGAGTGGAGAGGTGTGAGAATGGTGTGTCAGTAGAACAGAAACAGAGACTTTATGATACGGATAGGTTGGCAACAGATGATGACTGTACTGCCAGCAATGCTAACAAGAGTCACTGACCCTGGCTGAGGAATCAAATTGTAGGGCGGAAAAAAAAGATTAAACTTCACACAAAGCCAGCATTAATCTGCGCCTACAGTACAGTGCCAAAGCTCCACTCCACCCCACTCCCTTACCCCCATGCACCCGGACAAACACTCTCACACGTTCACACTGCGTTACTGGGGTGCATTCTGCCCTCAAATATCTCATATGATTTTTCTATCACAATCCAGCATTTACATGCTTTCTCTACATGTCATTATGCCATTATCTCCCTGTTGCCGTCTGTGTACCCCTGATGCTGTAAACGGGGCCCTGAAGTGGAGTAGAAGGGGGTGGAAATGACATTAAGAGTGAAGAAGAAAACAGCCACTGCTCTCAACGTTGTCTCCATGGTGAGTCTGCTGACCAAGCAAAATGCGCCGTCCCTTGCTGTCCACATGTTGTGCATGTCATAACATGCACAACACTATTAAGTGATTGAAAGCGACTTGGAAGGCAACATTTAGACTGGAGTGAATGACTTTCAAGTCTGTGTACAGCGTTACAACCTAGCGTATCTTTGAGACAATCATGAACGCACAGGGTTAATAATTTCTCCAGTGTCTGAGAGTCACCTCCACAAGGCTGTCTGCGCTCTTGTTTGTCTTCTCTGAAGGTTCTGAAGTCACTCCTGTGTTTGATTTTCTCTCTCCCTCCTTCAGTCACTCTTTCTGGCGAGTAAATGGCCTCCTTTGCCTGCGTCTGCCAGGATAGCCTCTTATTTCCCTGCTCCATCCAAACTGTGTGTGGCACACGAGTGAATAGGCAGAGGGATCCAAACTTGGATAAGATTTAGGAAAGTCTGAAAGAAATTGCTGAGAGAGAGAGGACAGGAGTTGACTCTGTCTCTGTTGGACAGTTTGGAAAAGGGAAGGGGAGGGATTTAGGGGGAGGGGTCACTAGGGGAGACAGGGGGAACATGCTGGCTCTCTCCTAAAGTGTCAGAGTGTCTACAGTGGGGCTCTGCAAAAAGGAACGATTCTTGGTGGAAATGGATGTAAACTAACTTCTTATTACACATATTGAATTGTTTGGAGGAGAGCACATCATGGATTCAGATTCAGACTCTCCTTTTAACTACTCATGGCCCTCTTTTCCAAGGATGCGGAGGCGTAAGAATTCTTGCAAAAAAGGTAACCAAGTGTTGTACCGCAGAAATGTGATAACTGATCATCGTTGACATGTAATGTCACATGCATTGTTATTAAAAATTGACTATTTTCCATATCAAATGTTTACGCAGGTGTAGTATTTATAATGTTTCTTAATGACTTGTTTATAAAGTTTCACAGTTCAACTGCTGCAAATGAAGAAGACGTTAATCATTTGAACCCATTAAGTAGGATTCAAACTGTTGCCATCACAAATACTTGTTACCCACAGCGAAATAATTGCTTGTTTGCCAGTGATGTAACCTGATATCTGACAGTATGTTGCGCGGAATGTCAGATGTCCTCACTAGGCTGATTGAGTGCTTTGGGACTTTTAACATTTTCCGGACACATTGTTGTTTGCTTGAATGACCCTCCAACCCAAAAAGTTATGCAGGTTCATGTGACTACCATGAGCCTGGGACAAATTTGATATGCACCTAGTATCTATTTCGTATATATGCCGATACCAAATAAAGTTGGCCAAGCTGGCACAGGTTGGTTGTTTCACTGGGATATCATAAACTTATCAAACACGTGCTTGTGTGTTTTCTTAAGAAGAGAGAAAAAGCGTAGACGGAAACGGCAAAAGCTCAAGTTACTGCTATCTATCTCTGTGTCATGGCATTCTTCCAACACTCTTTCCCTCATATTTGACCATAAACCTCAGCAACATAATCCCAGTTATTGCCTCTTAATTGAGATTGACACTGGCAAATTTGATTGGCGCCGCTTGCCTGTATTACTAGGCCAAAGACCAAGATGATCTCTACCATGAAACCTACCATATAAAGCCATGGGCTTGCTTGAATTTTAAGTGGACCTCGTTTATATAATATTTAGCACAGTGTCCAACGTTTAGACAGTGAATATAATCAGCTGTGAAAAGAATCTTTGAGATGAGAAATCCATACATCTGGCATAATCAGTAATTTAATTTTAATAATTTCTTAAAGGAGTCATATGTAATAATTTCATGTCAAGTTATCATTAAATGGCTCTGATATGTCAAAAGGCATTAATAAACCATGTTCTTTTCGAATACCTCTATAACTGATAACAGAAGTTCAGCCGTGATATGCTCATTTCAAAATTAGATTTACAGCCCCGAAATCTTGTTATTGTTTTCATTTTGATGTCCCGCCCTCTACCGTTTGACCAATTAGAAAGTCAGTGAGTGTGTCACTACTCAGTGGCCTAGTGGTTAGAGTGTCCACCCTGAGATCGGTAGGTTGTGAGTTCAAACCCCGGCCGAGTCATACCAAAGACTATAAAAATGGGACCCATTACCTCCCTGCTTGGCACTCAGCATCAAGGGTTGGAATTGGGGGTTAAATTACCAAAAATTATTCCCGGGCGCGGCCACCGCTGCTGCCCAATGCTCCCCTCACCTCCCAGGGAGGTGATCAAGGGTGATGGGTCAAATGCAGAGAATAATTTCGCCACACCTAGTGTGTGAGTGACAATCATTTACTTTACATCCAGCTTGCCAGTTACGCACTGCCATCTTCGTCTAGCTACTGCCGCTGGTAAAGTTACTAAACATGTCAGACCTTAGTAAATCCAAAAGGCGTCGTTACGATTCTCAACTTATTCATGACAAAACGAGGATTTGAATTGGGGAGCCTTTGAAAGATGAAAGATCAACTATATGATTTGCCTGAGAAGCTGGACAGAACACAAAAAAAAAGAAAAAAAAAGAAAAGAAAAGAAAGATGGAGACGGTTGAAGGCGGAGAAGATTTTTTTCATCTGACGCCAAACTTGCTAATTTCCTCCTTGATAGGCAAGCAAGGCATTTACGTTTTCTTATTACTTCTAATAAATGGAAATGGGCATTTTGTATGTAAACTATATTGTCCAATACAATCTATGATCTTGTCTAACAAAGCATGCTAGCCCAGTCAATAACAGATCGACATGCAGGCTAACAGGTAAAATATATGCCGGTTAGCTTGTATGTCGATGTGTCATCGAACTGACAGGGCAAAATATATATTCGACAAATAAAACCTATGTGGATATGGGTAGTGTCAGTGCCTATCTCGTTCTCAATATGCTGATAAGCTGAGGAAATGGGTTCCAACATTAGGACATGATAAAAGAATTCCACATTCGCGTTTGCATATTGTGGACTATATGTACCAAGTTGTAAGGCAATCTGAAACGTTTGAATCAGTTGCTTATAGGCATACCTTGGTAAATGTCTCCTCTTTAGTTTTGGGCGTACATTAGGCTGCCAAGCATGCTCTACTTATTTTCAGTATTGCTCGCGTTGGTTGTAGTTTGTTTTAGTCTTTGTTTTCTGATAGTACGGACAATAACCATATGATTGACATCTGTTGTGATATTGTACGCAGGCATGACATACTTCTTCTTGAAAATATCCTAATTTCTGTGTAAAATGTGTTGGTTAAACGCTTGTCTATTCAGCTATTATGGTCCCAGCACCTCAACCCCTTGTAAGAGGCAGTGGAAGTTTGAAGATCCTTGGAGTAGCCCAGTCGATCGAGCTGGATTCGGCTGCGTATCTGGCAACCTCATTCAGGGAGAGGGGGCGGGACTACAGAATTTTGACCGTGATTGCAGTACCATTTCTGGAATTTAAGGCTCCTTTAAATACAAAATATTATTGTGCATGTTTAATCAACTGACTTTGAATCATACTACAATAATGACATTACAAACGTACATTGTAAATGTACACACTGCTAGGAAGCCCAGTTAATTAATAGTTGATTGACCAGAAAACATTACTGGACCTAACCACAACATAATTATAAACTTTTAGAGACATAAATAGATATTAAAACATTTTTATGTCATAATATATTTGAAAAGACTTTCAGGGGAGGTGCAGCAATGTAGAAAAATAAAGAAAACAGATATTTTTAAACGTGTTACATGTCAAAGACTAAATCAATAAACTATTATTTTCATTGCTGAACAACACAATCTGGTACAAAGACAATCTCAACAGTATTATGTTCTCTGAGGGGAGCCTCACTCCGCCACACTTTCGATACCCCTGTTATCGGGGAAATAAATAAATATTAGAAGACTGACACTGTTTACATGCTAGCGATGAACTTTTTCACAAATATTGTATTAACTTTGTATGGTAGCAGTTTTCAGGTGTGAAAGCCTACATGTTTATTTCTAAAATATAAAGTCTAATAGCTCCTTACATAAGGTTAGCTTGGGTCAGCTGAAATGTAAATATAACAGTAACATGCAATGTAATGCTTGGACCGACTGCAGGTGTCGTAACTCACGGCGGGTTTGTGGATTTTGGTGGACATTTATTTGTACTGTTTGAATAGCTCTTTATAAACCCTGGAGTCAAATGATTACCGTAGGGTAATAACTCCCTTTGCTTTGATTATTTCTCTCCATTTTTAGACTGGGTTTATTATTTTACTCCCCAGTGTTTTTGTCAGATGCTTAAAAAATGACATCATACAATGGAAATCAGAACCAAGCAAAGATGAGTCATGTTTTTTCTGCTCACAATAACTGGACAGGTATGACTGTTTATGTTTAACTTTTGCCATTTGAAGAGAGCAAACCTTGAGAAACGACCCTTGTCACAGACCTGCCTCACTCTTTTCCATCCTGGCCTACCTTTTCGATGTCTCCCTCCCAGGAGTGTGCATGGGTTGAGAGGTCACTCGCTACTTTTAACTGCACTGGTCTGGAAACCTGCCACTGACTGCTATCTTTGTCTTGTTTTTTGCAAGAGCCCCCGACACTCTTAGCTCTCTGCGCGCTGCTATTGTAGAGGGCCAGTGCTTACTCAGGGACAGGCTGTAATATCACATCTCTACACATACATCTTTTTGAGAACAATCCTATGCAAATTGGCTGACACGCTGATCTGTATTTCTTACAACTCACTTTGAAATGGCAACCTGCAAACATCGCTCAATAGTGTTCGGTAACGTGAACTCCCCGCTTCTCTGTTATTCCTCATATAACTAATGTTAAACACAGATCCCAGTGGCTGACAGTAATGATGGCTGAGGCGGTGTTTTACGGGTCAGAGGTGTCAGAATGATCCTGTCTGTAGCAGCCAGCTGTGGCTTTAAACCTGTCCCTGAATTTGACATATTAGACTCCTCTGTCAGGTTTCTGAAGTGGGTTTATATGTTACTCACTTTCAAACAGTGCTTGACCCTTGTTCAAAGTCTGCTGCTCCCGGGATTTTGATTCGAACTTGTACAAGGGAAAGCAGATATGTGTTTGGATTCAGGTCTTTATGTAGTACTTACGGTACTTGTAAATCGTAAACAAAAGTTTGACATTCTATGCTAATTTCCGCTGCAATTATTTAGAGTCTGTTTGGGTTTGAAACATATGGTGTGGTCCCAGAGTTACTGCAGTGGTTTGGAAGTTCTGATCAGGGTAGTGTAGTCTCTGTATATCGTACAGATGTGTGACTTAGGTCTCTACCTCGACTTTTGACATGGAAGGGATCATGCAAGAATCATCTGGTTCTCTCATTAATGTCAGCTTGAGTCCTTGTGGGTTGTTAGATTTATTGGACGCGCAGCCGACAGGAAACAGCTATTATGCTGGTCTGATTTATTCTATGAAGTTTGACTTCTTTCCTTTTAGTGTGCTGTGCTAGCACTTTGGAAGCACAAACTATCCGGTTTTTGCTGTTTAAGGAATTTGAATATCTGAGTGTTTGTGCAATACTGAATGGCATGTGACAATGACAATGTCTAAGTTAAGGAGGTTGTCGCTACCGGTTAGCGTGATGAGCGCTGTGCTGCCCTGCTGAATAATGTTGTTAGTAGATATGTAACGGTATCAAAATCTCACGGTACAATATGATCATGGTACTAAGGACACGGTACAATATTATTTTTGTTGTATGTGTCCCTCCCCTCCCAAAAGAAAATACTTAAAAAGGCCATAGTGTGTAAAATGAAGTGGCAAGAATGTTTAGGATAAACACACTCACCGTAATTTAAAACAAACATAATGCCTAAATGTTCTAACCTTATTTATTACTACAAACAAGAATATGTATGTATGCATGTATATACAGTATGTGTGTATATATATATATATATATATATATATATATATATATATATATATATATATATATATATATATATATACTGTATATATATAATTGACAATAAAAACATCCAGTGTAACAGGTATAAAACAATAATGTTCACACTAGAGAAACAGTGCCCTCTGTAGTGGACATCTTTTTATATCACTTTGGAAAAGGCTGATTCTCAGAAAAGGTAACTGACAATTTAACGTTTATTAATGTAAATACCTCACAAATTAATGTTTGGCCTCGCTGGCGTCCAATATAGTTTTTGGTTGATGTTTTATCTTGTAGCTTCTCATATCACTTGTGTTCCCTGCAGTGCAGTGTCACCAAACTTTTTTTTTGTCCGCGCCGCTTCCCAGCGCATTTCCTACTTATAACATGAGTAACAAATCCATTTAAGTCATGAGTTGTAAAAAATGTGGGTCAAAACATCAAAACTTTTGACCGTCTTTTTGTGTTGCAGTACGCAGACCAAAGAAGTTCGTTTTCGCCAGGGTTTGTTTTTTTCTGTCTAAAATGTCAGAAAAAACAATCCTTTCTCTCCCCGTTGCGACTTCTCACACACACGCTACACAGAATTTTGGGAGATTTAGTTTACTTTTGAGACTGGCCAATTCAAAAGTGCTAGAAAAAAAAACTAGACTGGCCAATACCATCACACGTCACGGTATTATTGTGAGGATTTTGATAGTATTTGATATTTACAATACAGTTATCTCTCTACTGGCTAGAATTCGTTTTTTTTCTAGTGAATGCCTCATTGAATGTGAAATCCCTGCTCCTCACTACACTTTGCATTCACTGGACACATTGCTAGTGACCAGCTTTTCCAATAAGTAATGCAGTTAACTTGAATAGTAATATTAGTTCAAAAAAGCTGCTTGTCCTGACAGCAACAGTCAATATTGAGATACATGCTCAACTGTTGACCATAGTATTGCTGCATTATAGTACATCAGTATTTTTCCAAGAGTGAATGAAATACAAGGATGAACTAAAACTTAATACTCCCATGAAACAGTATTATATAGACACTTTGTTTTGTATAGAGAAACACAGCAGAGTGAGCTCTGTGTGTTTTAAGAGCAGCATGTTTTTGCATCGCTAAACCAGACTTTTACTCACAGTGGCTCTACTGTGTAAGGTTCCCCTCAATGCTACTGTGTGCACACTGAAAGTTATCTTCTCGCTTTACTGCCACATTGCAGGCAAGTCGGGAGGGGGGAGAAACAAGCCTACAGATGCCCATGCACAACGTTGGACACACCCATTCACGTTTGTGTGCAAAGAGTTCTTGAGAAAAACACACACACTCATATAGAGTCTTGACGCACAGAGCTGGCCAGGTCACTTCCTGTATTTGTGAGGGGTTATTCTGCGTTGCTGTAGCAACCAAATACCGGTAATAATATTGAACATTTTCCCTACCCCACAGAAAAGAGCCAGTCGATTGGAGAAAGCCAGGCCTCATCCCCGACTCTGGCTGCTGCTGCCAGGCTGTCAGCGATGATTCACGGCAAAGATAGAGGTTATGCCAACGCCATGCTAGTAGACCAGGTAAGTAGGGGGGCAAAAATGTATTGAAATTTAAGTCTTTCTTTTCCTTTGGGATGCAAGAGGGGAGACGATGTATCTGTGTGTTAGTGAGATCGGATTATGGAGGGAAAAATACATATTTCAACAAATCTTTGTGGAAGATTGTGGTAATGGGTGTTCTACAGCCAGTGATTGAGCACAAACCTCCCCCAAGGCCAAACTATTAAATGTACCCTATTGTGCAAAATAAACTTTTAAATTATATATCAACAGTAATGAGTGTCGCTCCAGCCTTTTTAGCAACACTGAACTTGAATAAAATCTATCATCCCTACTCACTTTTTTGCTACACTGAGAGAAGAGGTGTTCTTATGACGTCATAATTGAAAACATTATTTTCTAATTAAAGCTGCAGCGAGCATTTCAAACGGTCACAATTTTCTTTTTTCCCCGTTACACTCATTAAACGATTAATCAATTGAACAGATTATAAATCAAAGCTTTTTTATAATCAAATTATTCGATTAATCGTTGCAGTCCTGTTTCTAATGGACATGATGCGGCCTTGACCCGCTCCTAGCTAGATGAGTTTGTCCCATATATACGCCTACCACTTCACAGAGGACAACTTTGTATAGGAAAAAAAAAAAGAATAAATAAATAAAACTGTTTCGCTACGTATACAGATAGACAGACAACATTCACACTCACATCCACACACTAGGGCCAATTTAGTGTTGCCAATCAACTTATCCCCAGGTGCATGTCTTACATATATATATATATATATATATATATATATGTATGTGTGGGAAAAAATTTCACAAGACTATTTCATCTCTACAGGCCTGTTTCATGAGGGGGGGTACCCTCAATCATCAGGAGATTTTAATGGGAGCATTCACATACCATGGTTTATATAGGGCACAGAGTGGGTGGGTACAGGCTGGCGTAGGGGCGTGGTGATTGGCTCATGTGTTACCTAGGAGGTGTTTCCGTCTGTGGCGGCATGCTGTTACAATTTCGCTGCGCTTGTTGAGGGATGACAGGTCTGGACGGTAAATAATAAACAGTTTCTCTTTCAAGCATAGGTTGCATCTTTTATTACCACTATTGTAAGGTGTGCTGGATGCAAGAATTTGCCATGTTATTGAATATTCAACATTATTGTCTTTGAGGTCCCAAATGTGTTTGCTGAGTTCTGTGGTATTCCGCAGGTTTTGGTTCCTGAAAGAAGCCTTGTGATTGTTCCATCTGGTTTTGAATTCTCCCTCGGTTAATCCTACATATGTGTCGGATGTGTTAATGTCCTTGCGTATTACCTTAGATTGGTAGACAACTGATGTTTGTAAGCACCCCCCGTTGAGAGGGCAATCAGGTTTCTTTCGACAGTTACAGCCTTTTTTGGTTTTGGAGTCGCTCTGTCCGGGGGCCGATGGCTCATTTGCAATTGTTTTGTTGTGGTTTGAGATGATTTGTCGTATATTGTTCATACAGCTGTAGCTCAATTTAATGTTGTTCTTGTTGAATACTTTTCTTAGGGTGTTGTCTTTGGGAAAGTGTTTGTCAATCAGATTGAGGAATTTGTGTCCAATGTTAGTTGAGACGTTTTTGCTGTATGGGGGGTTGTACCAGATGATGTCGTTTCGTTTTCTGTTCTTTTTTGGCTGGTTTCCTGGCGTGGGTTCATAGGTGAGGGTGAAATTGTATCCGCTTTCATCAAGGGCTTTTTGGTACGGGGGGGTTGCTTGGTCAAATTCAGCTTTGCTAGATGACAGCATCGATAGCCTTTTATTAATTCCGGTAGGTATTCTTTTCGTGGTGGTGGGTGGGTGGTTGCTGTCATGGTGCACGTATTGGAGTGTTGTGTTGGGTTTCGTGAATGGTTGGTAGCTGTTATTTCTCAGGTTGAAAGTGACGTCAAGGAAGTTGACGGTTTGCTTGTTGGCTTCAATCGTGATCCGTAGGCCGTTCTCTTTGAAAATTTGGCATATGCGCTTCTTGGTATTCTCGCTGCTCCTTGGCGAGGCGCGACACACTGCCAGTCCGTCATCACGGTAAATACCAAGGCTCAGATTGAGGCCAGCGAGCTGGGAGAGGAGGAAACTCCCAACGAGTTCACACGTTTCTGCTCCGTCAAAACTTCCCATAGTGACGTCAAATGTTGAGTTGTTCTTTTTTTGCCATGGTGTACTGTTGTGGATGAGAATGGAGTTTTTTGCGTGGATGATGATGTTTCTTTCGTTGCCTGTGATTGAGTCGTAGTCTGAGGCGAAGTCTAGTGCTTGAGTCAGTAGGTCTTGCGTGATGGAAGGGTAAAATTATTCGATATCAAAGGAGATAAAGTTGTGCTGTTGTTTGTCTTGGATGTTGTTGAACCATTTGATTACTGCTGCTGTATTTCTCCATTGGTTGAGTGGTGTTTTGTCCTTGATTTTTGTGTTGACTCTGTCCAGGATTATTTTGCTGATTTTTCCTATTTCAGATTTAGTTGGGTTTATTAGTCGGCATGTTGGGTTATTTGCGAAGTTGGGTTTGTGGTCCTTCAATGTGATGAAGGCTTCCTTGTTGGCTGTGGCGTCCACCCTGTCCTCAATGTCCAGTTCAGCCGCGATCCTTTTATTTTCCAGGTGGATGTTCTGTAAGGTGTTGGGTTGCGCTTTTTTGTATGATTTGGTGATGCTTCTGTCCAGTAAGGTGTGATGTTCTGGTATGTCCATTCTGTAGAAATTTGTGGTTTTATCGGCAGCTATGATGAGGTTGTTTACTTTCTTGATGTGCTCCTTGTCATTTTTCAGCTTGGTGAGGAGTGGGTTGCGGATTGGCTTGAATTTGACTGATTGTATCATTTTGAGCATGTCGTTCTCAAAATCCTTTAGTTCCTCAACTGTGGGTGGGTTCTTGGTAGATTTGAATCCGTAAGTTTTCTTTTGCGTTCCTTTTGTTTCAGGGTGGAGGAAAAAATGTGCTTTCCACCGCATCCTTCTTAGGAAGTGTTCCGTCTTTTCTATGAGCCTTAGCTTGTAGTCATTCTGCGCGGGTATGGGAATGTTCTTCGTGGAGTAGTCGATGTTGAATTTTTCCATTTCTGATCGTCGTACAGTGCTCAACAAATGTCAATTTGGAGCGGAGTATATGTCTTAATAAGGTTATCCAAAAAATAGTGCTCGATACCGTAGTAGAGCGCAATATATGTATGTGTGGGAAAAAAAATCACAAGACTATTTCATCTCTACAGGCCTGTTTCATGAGGGGGGGTACCCTCAATCATCAGGAGATTTTAATGGGAGCATTCACATACCATGGTTTATATAGGGCACTGAGTGGGTGGGTACAGGCTGGCGTAGGGGCGTGGTGATTGGCTCATGTGTTACCTAGGAGGTGTTTCCGTCTGTGGCGGCATGCTGTTACAATTTCGCTGCGCTTGTTGAGGGATGACAGGTCTGGACGGTAAATAATAAACAGTTTCTCTTTCAAGCATAGGTTGCATCTTTTATTACCACTATTGTAAGGTGTGCTGGATGCAAGAATTTGCCATGTTATTGAATATTCAACATTATTGTCTTTGAGGTCCCAAATGTGTTTGCTGAGTTCTGTGGTATACCTGCGGAATACCACAGAACTCAGCAAACACATTTGGGACCTCAAAGACAATAATGTTGAATATTCAATAACATGGCAATGTTATGGCAATGTATACCTGCGGAATACCACAGAACTCAGCAAACACATTTGGGACCTCAAAGACAATAATGTTGAATATTCAATAACATGGCAAATTCTTGCATCCAGCACACCTTACAATAGTGGTAATAAAAGATGCAACCTATGCTTGAAAGAGAAACTGTTTATTATTTACCGTCCAGACCTGTCATCCCTCAACAAGCGCAGCGAAATTGCAACAGCATGCCGCCACAGACGGAAACACCTCCTAGGTAACACATGAGCCAATCACCACGCCCCTACGCCAGCCTGTACCCACCCACTCTGTGCCCTATATAAACCATGGTATGTGAATGCTCCCATTAAAATCTCCTGATGATTGAGGGTACCCCCCCTCATGAAACAGGCCTGTAGAGATGAAATAGTCTTGTGATTTTTTCCCCACACATACATATATTGCGCTCTAATACGGTATCGAGCACTATTTTTTGGATAAACTTATCAAGACATATACTCCGCTCCAAATTGACATTTGTTGAGCACCGTACGACGATCAGAAATGGAAAAATTCAACATCGACTACTCCACGAAGAACATTCCCATACCCGCGCAGAATGACTACAAGCTAAGGCTCATAGAAAAGACGGAACACTTCCTAAGAAGGATGCGGTGGAAAGCACATTTTTTCCTCCACCCTGAAACAAAAGGAACGCAAAAGAAAACTTACGGATTCAAATCTACCAAGAACCCACCCACAGTTGAGGAACTAAAGGATTTTGAGAACGACATGCTCAAAATGATACAATCAGTCAAATTCAAGCCAATCCGCAACCCACTCCTCACCAAGCTGAAAAATGACAAGGAGCGCATCAAGAAAGTAAACAACCTCATCATAGCTGCCGATAAAACCACAAACTTCTACAGAATGGACATACCAGAACATCACACCTTACTGGACAGAAGCATCACCAAATCATACAAAAAAGCGCAACCCAACACCTTACAGAACATCCACCTGGAAAATAAAAGGATCGCGGCTGAACTGGACATTGAGGACAGGGTGGACGCCACAGCCAACAAGGAAGCCTTCATCACATTGAAGGACCACAAACCCAACTTCGCAAATAACCCAACATGCCGACTAATAAACCCAACTAAATCTGAAATAGGAAAAATCAGCAAAATAATCCTGGACAGAGTCAACACAAAAATCAAGGACAAAACACCACTCAACCAATGGAGAAATACAGCAGCAGTAATCAAATGGTTCAACAACATCCAAGACAAACAACAGCACAACTTTATCTCCTTTGATATCGAATAATTTTACCCTTCCATCACGCAAGACCTACTGACTCAAGCACTAGACTTCGCCTCAGACTACGACTCAATCACAGGCAACGAAAGAAACATCATCATCCACGCAAAAAACTCCATTCTCATCCACAACAGTACACCATGGCAAAAAAAGAACAACTCAACATTTGACGTCACTATGGGAAGTTTTGACGGAGCAGAAACGTGTGAACTCGTTGGGAGTTTCCTCCTCTCCCAGCTCGCTGGCCTCAATCTGAACCTTGGTATTTACCGTGATGACGGACTGGTAGTGTGTCGCGCCTCGCCAAGGAGCAGCGAGAATACCAAGAAGCGCATATGCCAAATTTTCAAAGAGAACGGCCTACGGATCACGATTGAAGCCAACAAGCAAACCGTCAACTTCCTTGACGTCACTTTCAACCTGAGAAATAACAGCTACTAACCATTCACGAAACCCAACACAACACTCCAATACGTGCACCATGACAGCAACCACCCACCCACCACCACGAAAAGAATACCTACCGGAATTAATAAAAGGCTATCGATGCTGTCATCTAGCAAAGCTGAATTTGACCAAGCAACCCCCCCGTACCAAAAAGCCCTTGATGAAAGCGGATACAATTTCACCCTCACCTATGAACCCACGCCAGGAAACCAGCCAAAAAAGAACAGAAAACGAAATGACATCATCTGGTACAACCCCCCATACAGCAAAAACATCTCAACTAACATTGGACACAAATTCCTCAATCTGATTGACAAACACTTTCCCAAAGACAACACCCTAAGAAAAGTATTCAACAAGAACAGCATTAAATTGAGCTACAGCTGTATGAACAATATACGACAAATCATCTCAAACCACAACAAAACAATTGCAAATGAGCCGTCGGCCCCCGGACAGAGCGACTCCAAAACCAAAAAAGGCTGTAACTGTCGAAAGAAACCTGATTGCCCTCTCAACGGGGGGTGCTTACAAACATCAGTTGTCTACCAATCTAAGGTAATACGCAAGGACATTAACACATCCGACACATATGTAGGATTAACCGAGGGAGAATTCAAAACCAGATGGAACAATCACAAGGCTTCTTTCAGGAACCAAAACCTGCGGAATACCACAGAACTCAGCAAACACATTTGGGACCTCAAAGACAATAATGTTGAATATTCAATAACATGGCAAATTCTTGCATCCAGCACACCTTACAATAGTGGTAATAAAAGATGCAACCTATGCTTGAAAGAGAAACTGTTTATTATTTACCGTCCAGACCTGTCATCCCTCAACAAGCGCAGCGAAATTGCAACAGCATGCCGCCACAGACGGAAACACCTCCTAAGTAACACATGAGCCAATCACCACGCCCCTACGCCAGCCTGTACCCACCCACTCTGTGCCCTATACAAACCATGGTATGTGAATGCTCCCATTAAAATCTCCTGATGATATATGTTTATATATATATATATATATATATATATATATACACATATATACATATATATATATATGTATATATGTTTATATATACATATATATATATATATATATGTATATATGTTTATATATATATATATATATATATATATATATATATATATATATATATATATATATATATATATATATATATAAACATATATACATATATATATATATATATGTATATATAAACATATATACATATATATATATATGTATATATGTGTATATATATGTATATATGTATTTATATATATATATATATATGTCTATATACATGTATATCTTATTTATGACACCGAAAGACTTACAAAAGTTTGCGAAAAATAGATATGATCAAAATAGTATAAATTTCATAGAGATTCCCGAGCCATTTTGAGAGTTATTGAGGAAACCAGTCACATGATTGCATGACGTAGAGGTAGGTACCACAGATCTCTTCTCCACCAAAAACAATGCAAATCATGCAGAAGTTGTGAGATCCAACAACGATTACTTTGGGTAACATTTTGATGCAGGACTTTATATTGTTCCAAGTTTTACAAGCTGTGTGTTGAACAGATGCAGCTTTAGTGAAACACTAAGCATCATGTAGCAGTATTGCTCAGTGCTAAACAAGAAATACAAACCACAAACATAATAAAACAATAGCTTACTGTTCAGTGTCTGCTCTTACCTCGATTACGACTGATAGGATGTCCATATCTTCCCGTTTAGATGAACAATTAACCATGATGCACACAAAGGGTTAACAAGGAAATGTCTCCTTGCACAAACTGTCTTCGTTTGTGTGTTTGTCTCCATCTCTGTGTTTAAATTAAATGTCACAGATTAACAACTGCTAACTGGCTAAATCCTCTTAATATCCAGATGACAGGCATGATTTATAATCTAGAATAATTTAGACAAGCCGAGACGCGATGATGCGGGAGAAGCAGGACATCGCTGCCGGCTCACAGTAAAGCAGCAGAGGGCTACTTAGCTGTTTGTTATCTATCCACCGTTAAACATAGTTTGTGTGTGTTAGTGCTTATAATAAAAACATTGCTAATATTTTGTTAATATTCAGTTCACGATATGTATAAAGAGTATTGTTGGCGGGTTATGATGGTTATTTAGATGGTTATTTGTGGGCGAAATAGAGAGCACCCATTGATTATATTGTTAGCGGTCTTTTATTTATTTATTTACGATTTAGAATGCATAAACAAAAAAAAAATATGTGTTCATGTTTTATATAGGGATTGTGAATGATAGACAGCTACATTGCTGTCTGATTTTTGCTTATTTCCAGTATGACTGATCAGATACTATGGTCAGAGTGCAGATGCGTTACTCCAATGACGTCAATCGGAAATAGCGAAGGTATTCGGAGCGGAATATTAAAATGGCTGACTGAATTTGTGGCATTTGTGATGTTTAAACTGTGTTTTTACATACCTTGCAGATTGTAAATATGATTGGATATGGTTTAATGGATACAAAGAAACACAATTAAGCATATAAAATCAACTTATTTTTCCACTCCTACTGGTACTTTAAGACATGCTATTGGTTTGCTATTGTTTCTCCACCTGTCCCACTCCTTAATGTTATGGTTTTGTGTCAAATAATTGTTGATCTTTGACAAAGCAAACTTGTGAAGATGTTCTAGAGACCTTTTACAATGCAAATACTCTGGTATACATGCAGGTGGATGACATTGACATGAAATACCGCTCTCGCCCAGCACCTGATGTTGGCAGCCCCTGCTGGGACTCGCTCTCCATTTCGCTCACTGACTCTATGACCTATCCCAAAAATCAGCCCCCACCTTCAACCCAAAACCCAGGCCTGGAGAATTCCAAAGAACTGCCCCATCAGGTCTCTCCCTCTTCTCCTTTTGCTACCACCCCATCTTTCCCATCCTCCCCCATGGCTTCTGCCTTCCATTTGTTCGAGGGAGGACAAAAGCGACACACACCATCCGGCCTTCCAGTCTCTCCTAACTTGAACCACAGAGGATGCAACTTGACAGTGGCTAACCGTGGACTGAGGTATGACAATACTGCTGATAATTTTGCACATTCTTTCTAGAAAGTTCAACATATCATTGCTAAGGTCTTATTATTAACTTTTATGTGAAAGTCAAACAACTGATATTGCAAAGTAAAAGGGTAAACACAATTTTATTGTATCCTAATGGAATCAAAGAAAATAGCCTTACTGTGAAGATTCAGAATTCTTAAGTGCTATATAACCTGTACCTTATCTGCAACTATCTGAACTGAAACATGGACAATAACGAAATCAATTGCAAAATGACTGGAAATTTTAGGTGTGGTGTATACGTATTAGGGCTGTGAATCTTTGGGTGTCCCACGATTCCATTCAATATCGATTCTTGGGGTCACGATTCGATTCAAAATCTTTTTTTTTTCTCGATTCAACTAGATTCTCGATTCAAAAACAATTTTTTTCCCGATTCAAAACGATTCTCTATTCATTCAATACATAGGATTTCAGCAGGATCTACCCCAGTCTGCTGACATGCAAGCAGAGTAGTAGATTTTTGTAAAAAGCTTTTCTAATGGTAAAGGACAATGTTTTATCAACTGATTGCAACAATGTAAATTTGTTTTAACTATTAAATGAACCAAAAATATGACTTATTTTATCTTTGTGAAAATATTGGACACAGTGTGTTGTCAAGCTTATGAGATGTGATGTATGTGTAAGCCACTGTGACACTATTGTTCATTTTTTAAATTTTTTTTTTTATAAATGTCTAATGATAATGTCAATGAGGGATTTTTAATCACTGCTATGTTGAAATTGTAACTAATATTGATACTGTTTTTGATAATATTAATTTTTGTTTCACTACTTTTGGTTTTTTCTGTGTCGTGTTTGTGTTTCCTCTCAATTGCTCTGTTTATTGCAGTTCTGAGTGTTGCGGGGTCGGGTTTGGTTTTGGAATTGGATTGCATTGTTATGGTATTGCTGTGTATTGTTTTGTTGGATTGATTAATAAAAAAATAAAAATAATTAAAATAAATACATAAAAAATCGATTTTCTAAAAATGAGAATCGATTCTGAATCGCACAACGTGAGAATCGCGATTTGAATTTGAATCGATTTTTTCCCACACCCCTAATACGTACAATATTTAAAAGTGTCCATGAAAGAAAGAAAACAATTAAGCAGTACTAACAAAGGCAAACCAAGAGAGAATGCTTTGAATCAACATTGTGGAAGGGAAAACATGTGATATTTGGGCACACAATCAGACATAATCTGTTTCAAACTTAACTCCTAGAAGGGAACATAGAGGGAAAAGGAAAAGACCAAGACGCAGATGGGTTGATAATATCACAACCTGGAATAATAAATGCTATTAGGGCGTAACAGTTCACAACCCGGTTCTACTGGCTAACCATGACCTCAACATTCAGCAAGAAGATGAAACTAAATGATGATGATGGCTGCCATGCACGTGATTAATTCTAACAGTACTGTGTCTAAAAAACTTTTTAAATCAACAAGGTTAAGGAATGATGAAACTGTGACATATCAAAAATAAATGAATATATTATGTTTAAATGTAAGGAGTTGTTAAAGTAAAAGTTAAAGTACAGGCAAGGTGTCACTGGATAGACCATAATGCTATGCCATGTGTCTGTTTAGTAAACCAGTGGAAAGTGACAGAAAACCTGGATACAATTGAGCATATTTTTTAGAGGTCTCTCACACATTCTTTCCAGTTCTTTTGTATTAGCACATACACTAAGTATAAGTTTTGATTTGTCCAGGCTGAATGCCAATGGTGATTTTTTTTTTTAAAGAACCATTCCTTTACAAAATGCTGCAAGACATTATAGTAATGTGGTGGAGCTGCGATGTCATATCTTGTGTAATGTATACACATTTGTCAATTATCTTGCGTGTCGACAGCCCAAGCCTTGAGTGTGACAGTGTAGAAGAGGACATACTGGGACATTCCTATCCATGCTCAACTATGAAGCTGCAGTCCAGCTCCCCAGACTTTAACCACTCCCACTCTGACAGCCCGCACAAGTCCATTAAGGTTAGCAACATTGTGCTGCTTGCAAAATTTCTGCAAATACTACCTTAATTATAAGTTTTTTTTTTGCTAATTGTTTATTTAAAGAAAGCCAAAAATGTCAGCATGTCAATTTTGTTTTTGAGAATTGTTGGATAATGCTAATCAACAGTTAACTTAAAGACGGACCATTAACAGCTCAATGCTGTGCTTAAAACATCAGACGTATTGATGAGCCTGCTCTTACCCAGAACCCAGAAGACGCTGAGGTCCGTCTACGCTCGTATTCATACTCCTCCCCCAAGGCAAGGCCATCACGCCCATTGCTAAACAGAGATGCTACCATCACTGACCTGGCAGAAGGTGAGCAATCTGTGACTACACATATTTTCTGCTTTCACTGAGACTAAATAAAAACATGTCTTACATCCTAACAATATCCTTAGTGTCCACTTTGCTTTGTTGCAACACCATCACCGCTTATACTGTACATGTGTCAATGTCCAGCATTAAGGACCGAATTATCCTATGTAGATGGTGCATTCAGCAGTGGTCGATCTCTACTTCAAGCTTTATCCCTCTCTAAATCGCTATCTCGACTTCACCAAGTTAGTAAGTACAGCACAAAAAAGCAGCAACACACTGCTGGTGTTTCTGTGGGCATTACAGTGTTTTCCTTGCTCTGTCATGGGGAAATCGGGACATAATCAAAGGTGTTAGACGTGTATCGTTATGCTGGAATATTAATTATACCGTAAATGCTGTAATTATACTGGGGCATTTACAGTATACACTTTTTCTCTTGTTGAGATGCAAGATTGTTTGATAAGTTTATGATTTCCCAGTGAATCAACCAACTTCTGCCAGCATCACCAAGTTCATTGTGTATACGTATATTATAGTGCTGTGGATATGGACAAAAATATATATCCCGATATAGATAATTTAATATCTCAATAACAATATATATTACGATATAGTGTTTTTTTTCAATATGTACATGCACACATGAAATGAATGCCAATTTTGCTTATGTTTTCTAAAACGTATAATTTATTTATTAAAAGGACTAGACAATTGAAAAACAATAACACATATTGTTAGTACCATCCCTTATTTTTGACAGTGTATACAAGGGCCATGTCCACACATCCAGTAAAGGAGTTCCTCTTTCCTCTTTTATGCAATTATTCCTCTTCTGCGTTTGCCATGCTCGAGCCGTAAAGTTCTTTCAAGTAGCGTAAACAATATCCCGCAAAGTAGCAGCGCTGCTGCAGTTACATTAGCCGCAGCCCCAATGTTTAAAATGACCATATAAAGAATATAGTTACATCAGACAATAGACATTTTTATGTCGGACTACGCTATATATATCGTAATATCACACAGTACTAGTTAAGTTATAAAGCAAATACTTCTAAAATCTTTAGAAACAGCTTTTAGTTCTTCACTACTGCGAACTACAACAACAAAAATAAACATATATCAAAATTAGCAACAGACATTGTCTAACTGATCATTAATACAGATAATTCAGCATTGTTTTACCATGAAATAAAACATATTTTGCATAGTGTGAAGTAACTTTTTTTGGAGAGGAAGTGACCAAAAGTTTAAATCGTGTCTGATCAAAAACAAACTTTCTCCAAAGCTTGTTGCCATGTAGCTTATTGTACATTCTCAAATACAAATATTATCCAAAGTAATTTGATATAATTGTTTTACTGATTTGCAGCTTAAAGTGTGTGTGTGTGTGTGCGTGCGTGTGTTACTCAAGAGTCACTGTTTCATTTTTCCTCTTGGTTTTTCTGTTCTATTTTTAATGTCCACCGTTTATTCTTGGCAAAACCCTTGTGCCATGTTTGGTCTGTCTCTCATGTGGGGTCCACTGCATTCAGGCATTCTTGTATTTTATTATTGGGATGAAGGTTTTAACCTCTCTTTCTGGTCTCTATAGCTTCCTTACCTTCAATGGCGCATTTATTTCCCGCTCACTCATGTCTCCTTTCTCTGACACTCTCCATTACAGAGCAGAGCGTGCTGAGCCTGACAGAGACTTCTAAAGAAAAGAGGTAAACACATTGGCTCAGTTATATGAGCTCAGACGGAATCCGCTTGACTGCGTAGGGCCTTACTCGGATGTTAAAACAAACGTTTGCCCTTTCTAGGCATCAGTGTTGGCTTGCAGTTTTGAGATTATGCCTGATGGGTCTGACTGTTTTTGATCTACTAAAGGTTTCCGTGTATCAAAACACGTGCAAACTTGATAGCACACCCAAAGCTACTAAGCTTGTACGCAGATGATTGCCTCTCCAGCACAATCCATTGTCTGTCTTCATGCACAGTACAGTGCTTCCGGAATGTATACACAGCGCTTCACTTTTTCACATTTTGTTATGTTTCAGCCTTATTCCAAAATGGACTAAAATATTATTGCCTTGAACATTCTACACATAATACCGCATAGTGACAATGTAAACAAGTTTTTCTTTTTGATTTTTGCAGATTTATTAAAAATAAAAAACTAAGAAATTACATGCACATAAATATTCACAGCTTTGCTCAATACTTTGTTGATGCACATTTTGGCAGCAACTACAGCCTCAAGACTTTTTGAATGCCACAATCTTGGCACACTTATTTTTGGGCAGTTACGCTTATTCCTCGTTGCCCATTCCTCTTTGCAGCACCTCTCAAGCTCCATCAGGTTGGATGGGAAGTGTCTCTGTGCAGCCATTTTCAGATCTCTCCAGTGATATTCAATGGAATTCAAATCTGGGCTTTGGCTGGGCCACTCAAGCACATTTATAGAGTTGTCCTGAAGCCATTCCTTTAATATCTTGGCTGTGTGCTTAGGGTCGTTGTCCTGCTAAAAGATGATCCGTCGCCCCAGTCTGAGTTCAAGAGCGCTCTGGAGCAGATTTTCATCCAGGATGTCTCTGTACATAACTGCATTCATATTTCCCTCTATTCTGGCTAGTCTTCCAGTTCCTGCCGCTAAAAATCATGATGCTGCCACCACCATGACTCACTGTAGGGATAGTGTTGATGAGCGGTGCCTGCTTTCCTCCAAACATGACGCCTGGCAGTCACGCCAAAGAGTTTAATCTCATCAGATTTTTTTTCTCATGGTCTGATAGTCTATCAGGTGCGTTTTGGCAACATTTACAAATAAATGGGTTCTGTCTGGCCACTCTACAATACAGGCCTGATTGGTGGATTGCTGCAGAGATGGTTGTCCTCCTGTAAGGTTCTCCTCTCTCCACAGTAACTGTAGCTCTGACAGAGTGAACATCGGGCTCTTGGTCACCTCCTTGACTAGGGCCCTTCTCCGATCGCTCAGTTCAGATGGCTGGCCAGCTCGAGGAACAGTCCTGGTGGTTCCAAACTTCCTCTATTTATGGATGATGGAGTCCACTGTGCTCATTGGGACGTTCAAGGCAGCAGATATTTTTCTGTACCCTACAGACAATTTCTTCGACTTCGTTTTTGGTTTGTGCTCAGCTATGCACTGTCAAGTGTGTCCTTTTCCAAATCAAGTCCAACCAACTGAATTTACCACAGGTGGACTCCAGTTAAGCTGTAGGAACATCTCAAGGATGATCAGGATGCCCCCGAGTTCACATTTGAGCTTCATGGCAAAGGCTGTGAATTGTTTTGTACATGTGATTTCTTAGTTTTTTGTTTTTAATAAATTTGCAAACATTTCTAAAAAACAAAAGCACTTTTTCACATTGTCATCATGGGGTACTCTGGGTAGAATTTTGGGACACAAATGACTTCATTACATTTTGGAATAAGGATGTAACATAACAACATTTGGAAAAAGTAAAGCGCTGTGAATACTTTCTAGATGCACTGTATATGCAGAATATATACAAGTGGCAAAATATATGCGCATGGCGGCTGCTGGTCTTTCAAGTAGGGGAAGCTCCTTTTCAGCTACTCTCTGAATGTGTGTACAGTCTCCAATAGCCAATAAAAGTTATGGAAATGCTAGATTTTAAAAAGAAAACTTCACTTACAGGTTTGTAAAATTCTCCATATCAACTCACAATGGTATGAAAGTTGTTCGCTCATTTTGCTGTCAATTGAAAAGGGATTTAGCCTTAAGGCAGATCATCTAGTCTTCATACGGAAGCTCAACGTCCAGGCCAGCCAAGGCCAAGTCCACTTTTCATTCACTTCCAGAGACGCTCGATGTCTAATGGGCGGGACAAAGCCAAGCATTTATCCAATAGCTTTCTAGTTTGGCTGCATTGGAACAACCCACTTAAAACTCCCCCATTGAAGTCAATGGACACTCCGCTGACACTGTGCACTGTGACGCTAAGAGAATAGATGAGAAGAAAGTTTGTCCTGTGCAGCCACTCATCCATCCATCCATTTTCTACCGCTTGTCCCGTTCGGGATCACGGGGGTGCTGGAGCCTATCTTAGCTGCATCCTGGACAAGTCGCCACCTCGTGGCAGGGCCAACACAGATAGACAGGCAAATCATATTGTTTATGTAGATACCCATATCTGCTGTACAGAGTTACTTTACAAAAGAGAAGTGTGGGATATTTCTCTTGTTGCCTTATTTGCATTTTTAGGGAAATCGCCATTGATGCTGATTATCATAACACTCACAACACTGGGAGGAGGAGATGCAAATACAATCATCAAACGCTCACAATGGGATTTATCAAACATGAATCTGTTCTGTTGCTATGTTTAGCACATCTAGGAAGTACCTGCAAACTGGCACAGTTAAGCACAAATGGTTGTGTATAATCCTCCATTTTTCAACATAATTGGACTGTCAAAAATAAAAATATTAAACATATTGTCATTTCAGCATTATAATTTTATAATTTTATAGCTGCTGGATCACTTGATGGGGCTGATTAACATGAATAATTGACTATTGATTAATTGATAATTCTTGTGGTAGCATGTTTTTTCAAGTTGCACAATCACACCGGCCTTTCAGAGCGCACCGTTGGTGTGTTAAAAATAAGCTCTATTGTCTAGGTCACACATTTATATTGGCCAGAAAAGGTGGTCCATATTATATTTGTCTGCTGCATATTACACAACATAACGAAACAGCACAGGTTGGACCTTCGGAGCATATGATGTCATGAATGTGGAGGGAAATTAGTGTCTCCAGTTGGTATAGTACACCCTAAAACCTAATTTAAATCAGGTGGTCTGCACCACTTTTGTACTTGCTGTAAAGTTCGCACGCAGTCTTGGTAGATCATCTGCAACACTCCAACTTATAGTACATACAATGTTTTACTTTGCGCATGATATTTAGCACTTATTTGGATCTTAGTAGATCAGGCTCTATAGTATGTGCAATTAAGTTTGTATGAGACCTTGATGTTCGACCTGTGTTTAGGGTCTGATAAAGCAGGATGATACACACTTCCTGTTGCAAGGCCAGGGCCGGTATATAATCTGATTGCAACCTCAAAATAAACTATTGTGGATTTTTAACACCATATCACTGACAATGAATGTAGAATATATGTGTGTGTGGAGGTTGCCCTCCCGTGGGTCCTCCAGACCACCAAGCATTGCCATGAGAGCCCGGATCAGTGTTACAATAGAGTTTTTATTTGTGATTTTTCAGCAACTTGCTTTCTAGCAAGTGTCCGTTCGTTGCTCTCGCTCTCGCTCGTGCTCTCGCTCCAGCTCCAACAACGTCTCTCCTCCCGGTTGCTGCTTATACAGAGCAACAGGTGATTAGATAACAAGGCCCAGGTGGGCCATCTACGCACCTGTCGCTGACTTCGAGGCCGGTCCTGGCACACCCCGCTTCGCTGCAGGCCCGCAGGCCACGCCCCCCTCCACAGTGTGAATGTAATACACTGGCTAAGCTAAATTAACACACTGCTCCCATGCTGTTTTTATTTTAAACATAAAGATGTGTTTAGTTCACAGGCTCATTGATGACTAATGCAGTTATATTGCTTACTGTTAAGTAATTAGCTATTCATAATTAACCATTAAATTGCTGTGTTGCAGTGGATCATATTTAGATGCACCGGCTCATTCTTTTCCATAGCAACATTTAAATCGATCCATTGTTACTATTTTGTTAATAATATAAGAATGGCTTGATGAATCTCTACCCCCAAACATATCCTGAAGGATCATACAACAGCAGCTTGGTTTAAGGTGTGCTATATTCATCATGCAGGGTTTTGGGTTTCCGTAAGCGGGCCCAGTCATCAGAGGAAGAGAGCAGCGCATCACTCCAACACCTCACCCTCACAGAGTTCCTTAAAGAGTATGTGTTTACCAAAGTGGCCTCACAGCCACATGCATGTGCAGCTTAACCTGTTTTAACATTTTACGTCGACTCTAACTTTATTACTTTATTAACCATATCTGTTCTGCAAATGCAATCCTCCAGATTCAACTATTACTTCTGAATTTACTGTAGGTTTTTATGTCATGTTGCATGCCTTTTTCTTATTTCCATTCAGCCATGAATGTCTGTCTAGTGTTTATTGGAAATGTTTAAAATGCTGTTAATTGTTGACATATTATTAATTGCATCTCTCCAAGGTCAAGCTATAAATAACATCCACTTGAGTGCATAGTGACACCCAAGCATGCCAAGCATCTTATCAAGAGTAATAGTCAGAAGACCAGAGTCCTGGAGGACTGTCTGGACATTTTTACATCTCAGCATGATGCTAGTGTTCAAGATTATTTAATCTGTCGTAGCATATAAAAAAATACTAATATCATGAGTTTTGCATGTTGGTATTCAAAGTCGCCAGTAATGTGATGACTTAATACTACTAATAAAAGTTTTTCATACAGGATTGAAGATGAGGAATGGGACAAATACATAATCCCATCAAAAGTCGAGTCGGAGAAGTACAAAGTGAGCCGGACCTTTAGTTTCCTCAAGAGCAGGATGTCGAGCACTCGTAACAAAACAAAGGTGAGGCAACTCATCTGCTTTTGATGGGAACTGTAATTCCTCCAGGATAACACTTTTGTCATTGCATTTATAAAGGTTCTCCAAGCATAAAGCTGCACACCCAAAGAAGAGCTATGAAAGCTTTACCATCTCTCAGACAGGCCGGGTCAGAATTCCTGTGCCGAGGGAGCCGTTGTCTGTGCAGGGTGCCTTTATGTGTTGAGGGAGAAAATTCCCTCTCTTCAGGTCTTAGCAACAGGACACAGAGAAAATATCCTCTTACATAATGCCAAGCCTCTTAGCACAACACGAGGAACCAAAACACATTCCATAGTATCGTTTAAATTGTCACAACCAATGTATATTTGTTCCAGAACATGGTGCTTCGCGTGCACATAATACATTAACGGCCATGCAAGCACACACAAACTCTTCATAAAGAACATGGTCGTCATCTTAAAGTGTGATAAGGATATAAAAATTCCTCGCCCACACATACACACTAAAGAATACCCTGTAATGCTCTACAATGAAGCACCACAACAGCACAACCCATGAACCAGAAGAAAGTTAACAGAGGGGTTCACCTTCATCTGCACTAACTCCACATTAACCAGTGTATCTTCGCACGAAGCCAACCACTTCTCTTGTTCTTCATCTTTGTTGGTTTCTCCACCACCACTCTACTGCAGTAAATGTCAACTTAACTCAACTCAATGCAAAGTATTTACAACTTGTCTTTTCAGGTGAAAGGGAAAGAGCTAAAGGATGGAAAGGAGAAGACAGTAGCCACCAATGGGCACCAGTTTGTTCCTCCATCTCCATCTGGTCCTACTGCATGTGTGGCCTGTGATAAGTCTGTTTCTGGGAAGGAGCTGCTGCAGTGCTCCAGTGAGTATTCTTCAGCAGTGCTGTTTTTCTATGACATGTGCTCGTTCAACTCCCAGGGTTTGTGTAAAAATATCATTGCACGAGCTGCCTTCATGTTTTGGGTTTCAGTCTTCTTTCTCTATTAAACTTAAATGAACTCTGCTTTTGTCCTTAGATTGCTTCCTAAACGTTCACAAGAACTGTCGAGAGTCTGTATCCCCATGCGGAAAGGTAACCTTTACACACTCTTTTTGGTCTCCAAAACCATGACAAAGAATAATGAATCATTTTAGTTTGTTCTTTGAAATGCACTTGGAATTTAGGTCATCATCCAAACAGATGGAGAGAACAGTTGCGGCCAAATAATGTTGCAGTTATTCGATTACTGAGTAAATGTATGACGCAAGAAACCCCTGTCTTTTACTTTTAATGCCTACTGAGTGGGAAATCTCAACTGAGTAACGATACATACCGCCTCCTAACAGATAGCGCTAAATCTATTGTGGTATTCAAATAACAGACCCATATTACCTGTACTGCAGAAAGCCACTAAAGTCTTGCATGGGTCCAATTGTTAAATACCTGTTACTAAACAAGGGGACTCTATCTAGGTTGCGATTCGTTGTCTGAAAGTGTCTCCACAGGTTATATTCCTTTGAAACAGCATTTACTTGGTTACGAAATAAACACATCAGCTTTTCTATTGCATTTTGGTTATATGCATATTTTATAGTCCAGTTGCTGTTTTATGTCTGATTTTCAGCATCTAGTTTTTTTATTCAGGACGATAGCACTATATTTGTTTAAAAGGGTCATATTATGATTTTTTTTTCTACATATAAAACACTTCCTCGTGGTCTACATAGCATGTAATGGTGGTTCTTTTTGTCCAGATGTTTCATAGATTATGTTTTAAAGACCATTTTTAAGCCGCTTTCTGACTGTCTCTTCAGGATGCGCCGTTTTGTGGGCAATCTTATGTACCTCCACTTCGACTGCGTCTTTTCCCCGTCAGCCATGTTGTAATTTTTAGCGCTTCCATATCCAGTCTATTGGCAGATATAAGTTAGAACCAGATGCTACTTTGTGTTAGAAATGGCAACAGCGGAGGATGCATGTGCATGTATGAGCCAGTCTGCCCCACAACAAGAAGATAGAGAAAAACAAGGAACTTATTGACTACAAAGTCGGACTACAATGGCGGACTCGCACAAAGCTCTTCGGGTAACACTTTACCATATATGGATATATCTGCTAAAGGCAACAATTGGAAACACGTCACCTAGGCAAATTCCAAAAGGCTGGTTTAGAGGAAGTAGGAAGGAAGGCAAGATTGTTTTATAAATACCTCCACAATGCCTCATGGTTTGATTTAAAATTTTTGGGACTAATGCAGAGCAGCAATACACAAAAACATGTACCAATAGGTAAGAAAAGTTGATTTTGCATAATAGGTCCCCTTTAAGTGTGAGTCTTCTTCTTCTATTGCGGTGTGTACGGCTCACTGCAGAGTGGAGGAAGTACTGTATGAATAAGTACTTTGCTAGTGAGACAGAATGGCAGGCCAAATGAAAAGTTTTGGTTGGCCGGATGTAGCCCGCTGGCTGCCTATCAAAGGACCCTGTTGTATACTATATAATGTACCCCCAAATAATATCTTCTCACAGTTACCATTCAAACATTTTTTTAGCTACCTGAATGTTCCATTTTCCAGACTCTATCTGGTTTAGTCACCTTCCTTTCTGGAAAATGTAAGAACTCCAAAGTGCTGTGTGCAGCTCTATGATACAGTACAATATGTAACAGGTCATTACTCTTGTCTCTCCTCTCACTCTCCTGTGATGAGAGACTGAAAGCTAAATAAGAAATAAATCTGTTCCTGACTCTAAGGCAGGCTGAAGAGGAAGTAAAAAAGACTGAAAGAATAAATTCCAACACTTGGTGAAAAAATGAATTCCTGAACTGATTTGGGTATAGGTTTCGTATTGCCCTTTGTACATTCCTATAGTATTATCATTTTTAATATCTAATATTTATCTAATGTTAAAGGCACTGCTACTACTATTTTGTCCGTCAACTTAAGTTAATATGACATGTTTCCTCAGAAGCTGCAGGAGAGGAATGCATTACTGATGAAAAGCAAGACCGTGTCTCTCCCACAGAGTAAGTCCCCTTCTCTCCTAAGTCTCCTATAGCGGCAGTCCCTCTCTCTTTTTACTTGTTCCCTCTTGTTCCCCTGTTACAGATTAAGTAAGCCATTTATTCGCTTCCCTGAGTTATCCGTATGACTCTGGTTTTGTAATAAGTAACATTTCATCTGTCTCTGTGGGGGGGATTCATCCTGGTGTGTGTTTCTGTGTGTGTTTGTGCATAAACACAAAGGTTTAGTGTAACATTTTTATAATAAATTAATTATAAAAAAAACATGGGACAGAAGACAGAAATAGTAGTACTGTCGAATTATTATTTTTTTTAAATCAGATTAATCACACCTTTGAATTTGGATTACTCGTTTGCATAATTTAAATTTACTTAAAAAAGAGATCAACATTTAGGCACAAATGCAATTCTATTGTCAGACTATCATCCAAGAACCTTTATAATATGTTTACCTTGAATGCACGTCAGTTCAAAATTTGCTAGAAGTTTTAAATTAAGTCCCATCTCTGTGTATTTTGAAGTGAGCGCAGTTTGTCTGCTCACTTATCTTTGCAATGTTGTACAAATCCTGTTGCCATATGAGTTGGGAAATTGTGTTAGATGTAAATATAAACGGAATACAATGATTTGCAAATCCTTTTCAACCTATATTCAATTGAATGCACTACAAAGACAAGATATTTGATGTTCAAACTCATAAACTTTTTTTTTTTTTGCAAATAATAATAAACTTAGAATTTCATGTCTGCAACACATGCCAAAGTATTAGGGAAAGGGCATGTTCATCACTGTGTTACATCACCTTTTCTTTTAACAACACTCAATAAACGATTGGGAACTGAGGAAACTAATTGTTGAAGCTTTGAAAGTGGAATTCTTTCCCATTCTTGTTTTATGTAGAGCTTCAGTCATTCAACAGTCTGGGGTCTCCGCTGTCGTATTTTACGCTTCATAATGCACCACACATTTTCAATGGGAGACAGGTCTGGACTACAGGCAGGCGGGCCAGGAAAGTACCCTCACTCTTTTATTTACGAAGCCACGCACGCTGTTGTAACACGTGCTGAATGTGGCTTGGCACTGTCTTGCTGAAATAAGCAGGGGCGTCCATGAAAAAGACGGCGCTTAGATGGCAGCATATGTTGTCAAAACCTGTATGTAGCTTTCAGCATTTATGGTGCCTTCACAGATGTGTAAGTTACCCATTGCCTTGGGCACTAATGCACCCCCATACCATCACAGATGCTGGCTTTTGAACTTTGCGTCGATAACAGTCTGGATGGCTCTCTTCCCCTTTGGTCCGGATGACACGATGTCGAATATTTCCAAAAACAATTTGAAATGTGGACTCGTCAGACCACAGTACACTTTTCCACTTTGCATGAGTCCATCTTAGATGATCTAGAGCTTTAACTTGCACTTACAGATGTAGCGACGAACTGTATTTAGTGACAGTGGTTTTCTGAAGTGTTCCTGAGTATGTGGTGATATCCTTTAGAATAGAATAGAATAGAATAGAATAGAATGGAATAGAATAGAAAGTACTTTATTGATCCCTGGGGGAAATTCAGCACCACAGTTCACTCACAATAGACAGTAATAATAATAAATAATATAATATATATAATATATTATATATATAATATATAAATAATATAAATATATTCTACATATACTCTACATTTAAGTGCAGTCAAGGAACATATGCATTATACAGTCTGATGGCTGTCGGTATGAAGGACCTCCTGTGTCGTTCCGTGTTGCATTTTGTGAGTCTGAGCCTTCCACTGAACGTGCTCATTCTCTCTGCAAGGTCCGAGTGTAGTGGGTGGGAGGTGTTGTCCATAATGGCTAGGAGCTTTGCTAGACTTCTCCTCTCTGACACCACCGCCAGAGAGTCTAGCTCCACTCCTACCACGTTACTGGCCTTCTCTACCAACTTGTCCAGTCTGTTTGCGTTCCTCGCTCTCAGCCCGCTGCTTCTGCAGGCCACGGCGTACGAGAAGGCGCCCGCCACCACCGACTCGTAGAACATCTTCAACATCTTTGTACAGACGTTGAAGGATCCTAGCCTCCTGAGGAAGTAGAGGCGGCTCTGTCCCTTCTTGTAGAGTGCCTACGCGTGTTTTGACCCATTCAGCTTGTTGTCGATGTGTACACCAAGGTATTTATAATCCTCAACCATGTCCACATCGACCCCCCTGATGGAAACAAGGGTCGCCGGAGTACTCCTCCTCTTTCCCAGGTCCACAACCAGCTCCTTGGTCTTCGTCACATTAAGCTGGAGGTGGTTCTTTCCACACCATGTGACAACGTCCTCCACCAGTAGCCTGTATTCCTCATCGTCATCATCCTCAATACACCCCACTATCGCAGAGTCATCAGAAAACTTCTGAAGGTGGCAGGACTCTGACTGATAGTGGAAATCGGTGGTGTAGATGGTGAAGAGGAAGGGGGAGAGGACTGTGCCCTGCGAGGCCCCGGTGTTGCTGACCAGCCTGTCAGACACACAGTCCTGCAGTCGCACGTACTGTGGTCTGTCAGTCAGGTAATTAACAACCCAGGACACCAAGGGGGGCTCCACCTGCATCGTCTCCAGCTTCACACCCAGTAGTCCAGGCCGTATGGTATTAAAAGCACTGGAGAAGTAAAAAAACAAGACCCTCACACTGCTCGCAGGCTTGTCTACGTGGGTGTGGGCTCGGTTCAGCAGGTAGATGACTGCGTCCTCCACTCCCAGTCGGGGCTGGTAGGCGAATTGGAGTGGGTCCAGGTGGGGCTTGACTGTAGGGCGGAGTTGTTCCAGGACCAACCTCTCCATGGTCTTCATGATATGGGAGGTTAGAGCCACCGGCCTGTAGTCCTTCGACATGCTGGGTCGCGTGCACTTGGGGATGGGGACCACGCATTAGGTTTTCCACAGTGTGGGGACTTTCTGCAGCCTAAGGCTCATGTTAAAGATGTGCTGTAGCACACCACACAGCTGTGGGGTGCAGGCTTTGAGCACCCTGGGGCTCACACCGTCAGGACCCGCGGCCTTGCCTGTGTATAACTTATTAAGCTGTGCATTCACCTGTTCTGCAGACAGACATACTGGGGGGTTCTCATGAGATTGGGGGAGGGGGGGTTCATCAAACTGAGGGTGAGGTGTTAAGTGGGGGAGGTTTGGAGTTGGGGGGATGTGAGGAAGGGAGTGGGGGTGGATTGGTTCGCTGAAGTTGTCAGGGGGTCGGCTGGCATGTCTTGGGGGGGCAGGAGCTTGTCGGAGCCACTGTGTCAAACCTGTTAAAGAACTGGTTTAGTTCATTGGCCCTCTCTTTGTCTCCGTCCGCCCCCCTACCCCGACGGTTTGAGGCCGGTGATGGTCTGCATACCTCCCCAAACCGCCTTCATGTTGTTGTCTTTCAGCTTCCCTTCCAGCTTCCTGCTGTAGTTCTCCTTGGCCTCCCTGAGTTTGGTCTTCAGCAGCCCCTGAACTCTTTTCACCTCCTCCCTGTTACCAGCATTGAATGCTCCCTTCTTCTCATTCAGTAGGGCTTTGATGTCCTTGGTCACCCACGGCTTGTTGTTTGGGTAGCAGGTGACCGTCCTTGATGGGACATTTGAGTCAACACAGAAGTTGATATAGTCTGTGATGCACTCTGTGAGCCCGTCAATGTCCTCTCCATGAGGCTCCATGAGCACCTGCCAGTCAGTTACCTCAAAACAGCCATGTAGTGTCTCTTGGACCCCTTCTGACCACCTTCTCACTGTTTTTTTGGTCACAGGCTGTCTTTTGACCAGAGGCACATAACAGGGGTTGAGGTAAACAAGGTTGTGGTCTGACCGTCCCAGCTCTGGTAGTGGTATGGAGCTATACGCATCCTTGATGTTTGCGTACAGCAGGTCCAAGATCTTATTTCCTCTGGTGTGGCAGCTGACATACTGAGTGGTTAAAATCTCCCGAGATGAGGATGAGAGCTTTCGGGTGCTCGGTTTGGAGTCTGGCTATCGAGCTGTGGATGACGTTACTGGCAGCTGCAGCGTTAACAGAGGGGGGAATGTATACTGCCATCACGATAACATGCGGAATCTCCCTGGGCAAATAATATGGTCTGTCGCAGAGTCATCAGAAAACTTCTGAAGGTGGCAGGACTCTGACTGATAGTGGAAATCGGTGGTGTAGATGGTAAAGAGGAAGGGGGAGAGGACTGTGCCCTGCGAGGCCCCGGTGTTACTGACCAGCCTGTCAGACACACAGTCCTGCAGTCACACGTACTGTGGTCTGTCAGTCAGGTAATTAACAACCCAGGACACCAAGGGGGGCTCCACCTGCATCGTCTCCAGCTTCACACCCAGTAGTCCAGGCCGTATGGTATTAAAAGCACTGGAGAAGTCAAAAAACAAGACCCTCACACTGCTCGCAGGCTTGTCTACGTGGGTGTGGGCTCGGTTCAGCAGGTAGATGACTGCGTCCTCCATTCCCAGTCGGGGCTGGTAGAGCTGTGGATGACGTCACTGGCAGCTGCAGCGTTAGCAGAGGGGGGAATGTATACTGCCATCACGATAACATGCGGAATCTCCCTGGGCAAATAATATGGTCTGAGTCCCACAGCTAACATCTGTATATTCGGGTCACAGTGGCGCTCTTTTATTGTGATATGACCGGGATGACAATATTTCTTGTTAATAAACACAGCAAGCCCCCCTCCTTTCCGCTTGCCGTTGGTTCGGTCCCGGTCAGCGCGCACTGTTTGAAACCCGTTTATAGAGACATTACTATCCGGAACATCGTCGTGCAGCCACGTCTCAGTAAAACACATTAGGCTACACTCACGATATTCTTTCTGACTAGCGGCAAGCACCGACAACTCATCCATTTTATTAGCCAGAGACCGCACGTTACCCATGACGACGGAAGGAAGATATGGTTTATATCTCCTTCTCTCCCTCCTCGCTTCAGCCCTCTTCTGTCTCGAGCGTCTCCCTTTCCCTCGACAGCCACGAGCACCTCCATAAGTCCTTTTTAGCTCCTCCGGGATCTGGTTAGTTAGCGTTAGCTGGATGCTAATAACTGGTGCCGCTAACAACTGTTCCCTGGTGTAGATGAAAGAGCCTCTCAACTGTTGTCCATCTGAGCTCTTCAGTAGCGTCCCCACTGTAGTATGACGAACAAAACACTTCTAAACTGCATGTTTAGAAGGGCACGACGAGATAGAAAGTAAATGTAGAGTAAATGTAAAAATATTAAAAAAGTACAAAGCGAACAAAGAACAAAAACAAAAGACAAAGACGGAGCAAACTGCAGCAGCGGCCGTCTAGATCGACGCATGCGCACTAACTTTAGAGATTGATGTCGGTTTTTGATACAGTGCCGTCTGAGGGATCGAAGGTCACGGTCATTCAATGTTGGTTTCCGGCCATGCCGCTTACGTGGAGTGATTTCTCCAGATTATCTGAACCTTTTGATGATATTATAGACCTTAGATGTTGAAATCCCTAAATTTCTTGCAATTGCACTTTGAGAAACGTAGTTCTTAAACTGTTTGACTATTTGCTCACGCAGTTGTGGACAAAGGAGTGTACCTCGCCCCATCCTTTCTTGTGAAAGACTGAGCATTTTTTGGGAAGATGTTTTCTTACCCAATCATGGCACCCACCTGTTCCCAATTAGCCTGCACACATGTGGGATGTTCCAAATAAGTGTTGATGAGCATTCCTCAACTTTATCAGTATTTATTGCCACCTTTCCCAACTTCTTTGTCACGTGTTGCTGGCATCAAATTCTAAAGTTAATGATTATTTGCAAAATATTATCAGTTTGAACATCAAATATGTTGTCTTTGTAGCATATTCAACTGAATATGGGTTGAAAAAATGATTTGCAAAACCTGTTTATATTTACATCTAACACAATTTCCCAACTCATATGGATATGGTTTGTATGCATTGACCTGATAACTTACCACATAGAAAACCCACCGCCTTTCAGGTAACCATTTGCGGTTAGGTAAAGGAGAATGTACAGTCAAAATAAATTGCGTGAATAATCTGCATTCATACATTATTAATGCAATAATACTGTGATTAATCACGGGGTTACTCGTTATTTTTGACACCCTTAATATAAACATATCTACTGAACACAATATGTCTGATTTACTAAAGGTTTGCATGTACTGAAACATTTGCAAACTTAAAAGTACAAGCAAAGCTGATTAACAGAGGATTGTGTCTCTTCGCAATCCATTTAGCGTGTATGTTTTCATGAATATGCAGAATATATGCTGATCGTCACAACACTCACAATATTGGAAGGAGGAGGAAATACAAAAATAATTATTCAGGAAGCCCAATGTGATTTATCAAGGATGACACTGTTCTGCGGGTGCTATTTTGCGCCTTTATTTTGCACGTCTGAAAAGTATGTATTTTACACACATGGCTGTGAGAAAGGAAGGGTTTGCTATGCAAAAACAGCTGAACAGAGAATAATTTGTCCTACTTGTGTGTGTCAACAAATAAGGATTGTCATAAAAAAATACAAAAAAACATATAGTCTATTCAGCAATATAATTTTATAGCTGCTCGATGACTTAAGGGGCTGTTTAAAAAAAATTCAATTAATGCGTTTTGCTGCTGTTTTTTTTTTTAATTTAGGAAATATATTATTAGATTGTATCTCCTATATTAAAAAAAAAAATTGCAATATGCATTTTCTTACACTTGATTCATTCCAGATGCATGGTCCACCCCCTTCCTTCACAGCACACCGTCAATGGGTGTGCTGTGTATTGCGCATGGTATTAGGATCTGAGTAAATTAGGCCCTAAATCGACATTTTAAAGTGTTTATGTTTTACATATGAGTGACTTCTCGTCCTTCTTGTCGTATTTTTGGTCTCCTCAGCCTCTGTAAAAGACAACACTTCTTCCTACCCACTGGCGTCCTCATCAGTTTGTACATCTTCCTCACCTACAATGACAACCAAAGACAAGAAAGAAACACTCACCCCTCTGTCCAGAAGCCTCTCTGTCTCTATAGAGAGCAGGTAGGATCACCTGCTGTAGTTAAACCCTATACAGTACATCATGGACAGATTAAACCACCACTGGATTTTAGTCAAATATTGTTTCGACTACTAATTTCTTAGTCATAGCTGAGCACCAAACCCTGAGATTTTACAAAATATTTTGAACATATATTAAATGTGTGTTCACTCGTCTGTTATATAGACGCCTGAGTGACACGGCAGGGGTGGAGGTTGATGCCATTGCGACGTCTTACATTAACAGCTCCCTATCTGATGAGGGAACTCCAGTTACGGTGACTCTTCCTCCATTGGACCCGCCAATCACCTCACAGGGTAAGTAAGGCTTAATCTGTACTCTGTCCAACTGTATTATATTTCTTAATGGCTGTAAACAATATTTTATACAATGGGTTTTACAGATGCTGTAGAAGCTCCACTACTGAGTGATCTGTCAGCTGACCTGCTGGGACTGCATACAGAGTCATGGAGTCTCACTGTTAGCCCAGAGTTCTGCCGGCAGCACGACAGACGCACCATCAAGAGGCAGGATGTAATTTATGGTGAGCATTGTTAGCATAATAAAGCTTGCACCACTTGTAAATTTCAGTGAGCATAATTCACTTTTCTCTCTATAGAACTAATGCAGACGGAGCTGCACCACATCCAAACACTGACAGTCATGTCCGAAGTATTCCGAAGAGGCATGCTGGAGGAGCTGCAGTTAGATTGGGATTGTGTGGCCCGGATATTCCCATGCTTGGATTCACTGTTGCTCTTCCACAGGAACCTATTTGGGTCTCTGCAAGAGTGCAGACAGGCTTCCACCCAACTTGAGAACCAGAGAAATTACCTCATACACCAAATTGGAGACATCTTGCTTCACCAGGTTGGTAGAGATTGATACATACTGTATACAGTATGTCCCGAAGGTGATTAAAGTATATAGTTCTAATTTCAGCATCCATTTTTATCTAATTACTTTATTCAGGAGGTATATGTAATCACTGTGATGTAACTGTAAGTTAGTTAATTAGCAACATAACTAAAAAAGTTATGTGCAGACTTAGATTAAACTTTCAGTAAATGTCAGAAATGGGATAAGTTATTCGATTTCAGGGGTGATTCTGATAGTTTCTACGATGTGCATTACCTTACGTTTACCTTACAAGGCTTCTCTGTGTGAGACAGAGTCGATGACCAACAAGAAAGTTTACTTTGTTTATTTCTTTACAAAGAAGATGTGGCAGAGGTATGCGTTCTCAGTGCTTTTCTAGTTACAGGATATCTTTTTAGGGTATAATACTTGACAAATGAAATGTGGATATATATATAGAATAGTCGGTGTATAGCAGTACGATGTAATGTAACATTGTGAAGCAGAGCGTAAGCCCTTACGTTGGAAAACTGGGCTAAATGGCAGTTTTCCACCAAGAATACAATTCTAAGCACACCCTCGAGATGACGTATCTTGCTGAAGAAGCTGAAGCTGATGAAGTAGCCAAGTATGTCTCCAGACCTGAACCCAGTTGAACACCTTGGGGGAAAAGAACAGCTCCACCAGTCATCATGAAGAATTGGAAAAGGATTACAGTAAAAGTATTTGGGGAATTCCATGTCCTAGAGAGGTTTGCGGCAGTGCTGGATAACAATGGTGCTCACACAAACCATTGACACTTTGAAAACACTTTGGATGTTTGACAATAGACAATAATGGAAGTGTTTTGAGTCATTTTTAGTCATTGATACTGCTATACAAGCTGTACCCGGACTACTCTAAAGTATATTCAAGTTTCATCTATATAGTACTTCCCCTCAAGAAGATACAGTATACTAAAATGTTTGCTGAAATATGAGAGTTGTACTGTACTTCCATTAGTTAAATACTGCTCACAATCACAAATATATTGTCCATGTCCACACGGAATACCTTAAAGTGGCTTTCTCAGTTCTCAGATGAAAATGCAGAGAAGATGAAACAAGTATATGGTGACTTCTGCAGCCACCACATGGAAGCTGTCAACGTCTTCAAAGAGCTTCAGCAGCAGAACAAGAAACTCCAAAACTTTGTCAAAGTAGGCCTCAGCCTCAAACACATTGTGTGCTTCTAGAGCTATGGCTCATAAAACCCTGGTTGTGACCTCTCTGCTTATAGCAACAGAGTAATAACTCACTAGTCAGGCGAAGAGGAGTTCCAGAATTCATCCTTTTAGTCACCCAGCGAATCACCAAGTACCCAGTGTTGTTGGAGAGGATATTACATTACACCCAAGGTTAGTATATCACAAAACACACAGTGTGTGTGTACGTATGTAGTAGAAGTAAATTAAAAATGCTGAATATCTGTAAAATAAAAAACATCCTTCCATAATTAATTTGACTTCTATTACATTTATTTTGACAGAAGGAAGTCAAGAACACGCTGACTTGTCAAGTGCTCTGGCTCAGATCCGTGACATTATTGCAGCAGTGGACCTGACAGTAAGCAAATACGAGAAATGTCAGGAACTGCAGGAAGTGCTTGTCCGGCTTGAGAATAAGAGCTTTGCCAAACTAAAGAATGGCAAGGTGATTCGCAAGCAAGAGCTGCACAGCAAACACAGAGAGCTACAGAATAAGGGGCTGCTGTACTGGAAGACTGCCACAGGGCGCCTTAAAGGTTTGTTAAATGGGATCTATGATGTTTTTAATCTACATATTCCGTACATTTTTCACATTTGTAACCCCCTTCCTGAGTATGCCTGCAAAACAGTTCATTTGGGGAGGCTGTCATTTTACACAACCCAAAACCAGTAAAGTTGGCACGTTGTGTAAATCGTAAATAAAAGCAGAATACAATGATTTGCAAATCCCTTTCAACTTATATTCAATTCAATAGACTGCAAAGCCAAGATATTTAATGTATGTTGTAATGAATTGAGAAACCTAATTATTTTTGCAAATAATCATTAACTTAGAATTTAATGACAGCAACACATTGCAAATAAGTTGGCACAGGGGCATTTTTACCACTGTGTTACATGGCCTTTCCTTTTAACAACACTCAGTAAACCAAATTTTGAAGCTTTTCATGTGGAATTCTTTCCCATTCTTGCTTGATGTACAGCTTAAGTTGTTCAACAGTCCGGGGTCTCCGTTGTGGTATTTTAGGGTTCATATTGCGCCACACACTTTCAATGGGAGACAGGTCTGGACTACAGGCAGGCCAGTCTAGTACCCGCACTCTTTTACTATGAAACCACACTGTTGTAACACGTGGCTTGGAATTATCTTGCTGAAATAAGCAGGGGCATCCATGATAAAGTTGCTTGGATGGCAACATATGTTGCTCCAAAACCTGTATGTACCTTTCAGCATTAATGGTGCCTTCACAGATGTGTAAGTTACCCATGCCTTGGGCACTAATACACCCCCATACCATCACAGGTGCTGGCTTCTGAACTTAGCCCCTATAACAATCCGGATGGTTCTTTTCCTCTTTGAGGACACAATGTCCACAGTTTCCAAAAGCAGTTTGAAATGTGGACTCTTCAGACCAGAGAACACATTTCCACTTTGCATCAGTCCATCTTAGATGAGCTCGGGCCCAGCGAAGCCAGCTGCGTTTCTGGGTGTTGTTGATGAATGGCTTTCGCTTTTCTTACAGATGTAGCGACCAACTGTAGTTACTGACAGTGGTTTTCTGAAGTGTTCCTGAGCCCATATGGTTAAACAGTGATGTCTCTTTTTGATGCAGTACCGCCTGAAGGTCCGTAATATCATCGCTTACGTGCAGTGTTTTCTCCAGATTCTCTGAACTTTTTGATGATATTACGGACCATAGATGGTGAAATTCCTAAATTCTTTGCATTAGCTCGTTGAGAAATATTGTTCTTAAACTGTTGGACAATTTGCTCACGCATTTGTTGACAAAGTGGTGACCCTCGCTCCATCCTTGTTTGTAAATGACTGAGCATTTCATGGAAGCTGCTTTTGTACCCAATCATGGCACCCACCTGTTCTCAATTAGCCTGTTCACCTGTGGGATGTTTCAAATAAGTTTTTGATGAGCATTCCTTAACTTTCTCAGTCTTTTTTGCCACTTGTGCCAGCTTTTTTTAAACATGTTGCAGGCTTCAAATGCAACATGAGCTGATATTTGCAAAAAATAACGTTTTCCAGTTCGAACGTTAAGTAGCTTGTCTTTGTAGTCTATTCAATTGAATATAGGTTGAAAAGGATTTGCAAACCATTGTATTCTGTTTTTATTTACGATTTACACAACGTGCCAACTTGACTAGTTTTGGCGTTTGTAGATGCAAATGAACCCATCCACGCCCACACCTGTATATTGTTTAAATATATATCTGCAGGACACATCACCGCTTTTTTTTTTCAGACACGGTCAAAAATTAGCTGTTTAGCGGTTAATACAACTTGGTACTGGCACATGTTGACAAAACAGTACGGTGCAAAAATGATATGGAAAAAATAAACGGGGAAGTATTTATTTTACAGACATTTCATAGAGCAGGTGAGGTGGCATGTGACACGAGATGAGAGGGCATGACACGGGTTGTTTCAGGCTCCAGCAATCTCAGCACAAGAAACCACAGCAGAGAGGGGGGAGCCGGCAGAGCATGTACTAGAATGCCCACATAAATACGTACGCCCGTCAAACTGTGACGTTAAAAGAATACTGTGGAACACAGTGTCCAGAGGCATCCAAAACTGCTTGCAGGCTCACGTCCGAATGCACCAACATGGACGAAATTTGGATTTCAGAAGTGGCTGGGACACAATTAGCCTGAGTACAAGAATTGTGGTTTGAGGGGGGCATGGTTTCAAAGATTTGACGCATGTTCTTTTTCTTTTTGTTCTTTTTTTAATACAATTTGACTCTAACCTAAATTAATTTGGATGCATGTTTTATATTATTAGGAATACATGATAAACACTGTGTTTGTTTATTTATTTTGAGTGCAAAATAATAAAGGAAACAATTGTGGGCTATTTTCATTTCAAACATTTTTTCTGGTTGTGACGGGAATCTAACCCACAATCATCTATCTCGTGCATCATGATCTTGCTTTCTAACCGCTAGCACCCTGTTATTAATTGACGTTTTACAAGCTATGTCTCATGTGGGACCGGCGCATCCAGTTAAAAAAAAAAACTCCCGATTGTCCCTGTAACCTGCTCTCTTCCTGGTCCGATATAATGTACTATAAACTACACCTGTAATTTTACAAAAAGCAGTGTTTGAAAAAAAGTTTATGATCTCACTCACCAGTTTAATAGCAACGGTTTGTAAATAAATTAAATAAAACATATCTCTCTCCTGTGACTGATCCTGGCTCGCTCTCACTCGCTTCTGACCACTAATTGGTCAACTGGCAAGAAGGCAGCCATAGAAAGCCAATCAGTGAGCTTGTGAGCGGTCTAAAGGGACAGGCTTCAGTTTGAGCGGTAGTTTTCCATCTGGCACAAGTGTTTGACTTGCCTCCATTCAATATCGTTAAATAGTACATATCCCCTCTAACCCAAAATGTCGTCCATGTACGTAATTGTGATTTGAAGCTTTGGCATTGTTAAACATGAGTATCCAACATTGTAACAATATTTATATAAGTCAGAAAAGAAGAAAATCATCATAGGTCCCCTTTAAGAAGCATCTCTACCACCAGCTTAATTTAATAAGTAGTCAACTGATTATGTACATATCTCCTTCCTTCTAGATACACTAGCCCTCCTACTCACAGATGTTTTGGTTTTCCTGCAAGAGAAAGATCAACGCTTTGTATTTGCAGCAGTGGTAAGCCTCAACCTGAAGCATATGCACAACTCCTGACTCTTAATATGTGTCTTACCTATTAAGTTTAAAATACTTTCAGGACCAGAAGCCTCCAGTGATCCCACTGCAGAAGCTCATTGTTAGAGAAGTAGCCAATGAGGAGCGAGGGATGTTCCTAATCTCTGCTTCTTCTGCCGGGCCGGAGATGTATGAAATTCACGCCACCACCAGAGAAGAGAGAAACGCTTGGATGAAACATATACGACAAGCTGTGGAGAGGTTTGTGGTGAAGTTTTCTGCTCACGATAGAGTCAGCTGCTTTTAATAACACTGGCATGGAATTATTTAACACTTGCAAAGAGATACAGTACTTCTAGGTTGACTCCTTATGTCTGTATGTGTGCATGTTACACATTACCTAACCTACTTAACCATCATGGCAGTTGTCCAGAGGAAGAGGAGGAGGAGGAGCAGGGTGCCGAATTAGAGGAGGCTAAGCGAGCAGCAGAAGCGAAGGTTCAGAAAATCTCAAAGTTTCGAGGTAACATTTGGTCATCTTTTCCATAATCTGAAAGATCCCATAATGAAATATGTAGTAGGTCAGTTGTTAATCAATGTGTTTATTGTTTCTGTAGAGACATTGTTAGGTCAGGATCAACGCATCTGCAACAGCTTGGAGGAGAAGTTACAGTTGTATGCTGAGCTCACCCACTTAAGCTTGCGCTCTCCTGAAGCCATACCACATCGCCATCTGCTGGTACAACCACACATTGACAGGGATTCTCCAAGACGGGCCTCGAC